>NW_005843482.1:57416-57900 GCF_000455745.1 Alligator sinensis
CCATTGCTAAACAATAACACAGCTAATATTTTAACTTGGAATTAAAATATTCTGCTCATCCAATATTTCAAAAGTATCAAGTGAAACAATATGCATGACACCTCAGCTAGGTAGCTGTTCTCTATTTATCAAACTTAATCATAAAAAATAAATCATAGGACAAATATTGGCTGTACAATATAGAAATTCCTTACAACTCCAAAATCCCAGGAAATTTTGTTTTTTTCAGATGGATCCTCAAAGTCCATTAAGTTAATAATGTCCCTGGACATAAATAACAATTAAAGCACTACAAATAGTGGGTGTACAAGCATTCATGACTGAAACACATCAAAAAACAGCCAAAATCTTCAAAACATTTTAAAGAGCTTTCTTTTAAAGCACTTTCTGAATTATCTGGGTGCTCTATGGAGCATGATAAAAGCATTGGTTCGATCTTCTGGCATCTCACAATGCTCTACTTCCCCATTCCCAACAGGGAAAG
>NW_005843482.1:57931-64245 GCF_000455745.1 Alligator sinensis
AAGAGTGAGAGAAAAGAATGGACCTGCAATAAGCTCTCTCGTGTGTGCTTAGCTGTGTCTGGCAACTTCCAGAACCCAAGAGACATGGAATGAACGCTTTTCCATCCACCTAAGTAGACTGAAGGAGCCTGAGACATGCAAGGATTCCTGCTCTCTTGCCAAACAGATGGGGAAAAAGCTTCCTTGTATGCCTCTCAGGCTCCAGGAATACTCAGCAAACAAAAGAGCACGCACAGGCTGTCCACCGCACTCTCACCGATACATAAGACAGCAGGACACCGTGGGGTAACAGAGAATTGAGTAACCCCTTATCGTACTGCTGCCTGGATGAAGAACACAACTGTGACACACTGGGCACATCTGTACATGCTATTAATGCGACTTAGACTTACTGCACAGTAAAATAAGGTGCAGTCAGCCATAAGCAATGCATAGGGAGGGCAAAGGGGGCCACATGCCACCCCCTGAGCTTGGTCCTTGCTGGCCAGGGAGTGGGGGGCGATGGCTGGTGCCCCCCTGAGAATGTGGGGGCACTGAGAGAAGCACTGGCAGCACTTCTGGGTTTGCCATCTGCACTTCTGGTTTGCTGCTGGCACTTCCGCTGGTGGCAGCAATCGGCTGCTGGCGGTGCTGGAGGACCATCTTCTCCTGCATCCCCTGCAGTAAGGCACCTAGGCAGCTGGCCACAAACCTCAGGATGACAGCACACCCCCAACACCACAGATATTTTCAAGAAACAGTCTTTACTCCCCTCCACAATAGACTTCCTTCCATCCTCCCTCCTCAACTACAGTCCCCATCCCCAACCCCACCACCCACATAAATAAAGCACCAGCTTCCCTGGAAAACTGTGTAAAACAATGTGCTGGGTGCCTTCTTGGGAGGCAACAGTGGAGTGGAGGCATCTATGGGGTGGATCTTGGGGACAGATCCCCAGCACCCAAGCTCTGGTCACACCACCATGGGTGCAGACACTGTGGAGAGGTCTGTAGGTTGGGGGCTCAGCCAGGGGTGAGAACAGCCACTGTCCAGGTTGTTCAGCCTGCTCCCCCTCCTCCACCATGGGGGTAGAGCCAGAAGGCCCATCTGCAGAGCTGGCTTCAGTGCAGGCAGCTACAACTCAGGGGCTGCACGATGCCCAGGTGATTGATGAGGGGTGGTGCAGATGGAAAGCTAGGTCACAAGCGGAACCAGCTCAAAACCAGGGACAAGAGGCCCTGGCTGCTGCAGGTGGTGTTGGACCTCCTCCCAAACCCACTGGGGGGCTTGTCTTTCGGCTGTGGGTGGCTGCCAGGGGCAGATGGAGCTTGGGCCAGGGGCTGGGCCATGGATAGCATGAAGTTCACCACCAGGGCCAGGATGGTGTCCAACATCTGATGGTGTCCAGTACCTGGGTGGGCCTCCTCCGTTGCCCCCACTGCCTGGGCCACAACAGTGGCCTGCTACTCCTAAGCCTCAGACATCTTCTTGAGGAGGACAAAGTGACTCTCATTGAGGGCAAGAATCCTGTCCCAGAAGGGACAGTCCTCCTGGTTCCTCTCCCACTCATGCTCCATGTCCCAGGAGTGCCAGGCCTGTGAGTGCACCAGCCACTCCTCTGCCATGGTGACTAGCCTGTCCAGCAGGAGGGTGCAGTCCTGTGTATTCTGCTGGCAGAGGCAGTGCATGCAGAGGGCACTGGCCCACTGTGGTGGCATCCTTGGAGGTGCATCCCTGCTTGCAGCTGGTACTTCTCCCGTGTGTAGCTGCTAGAGCTACAGAGCCAGGAGACAGAGGCTCTTTATGAGAGTTTGCAACATTTCGGAGATAACATGCACTATACCAAGGGGCTGTGCACCACCTGGCCCAGGGGCAAAGCTTAGGGGGTGCACATAGGTGCACATGCACCTCCTGAGCATGACAGTGTCAGCAGATTCTGTGGGAGCTCCTGCTTACCGTCGCTGCTGTGCTCCCGATGCCACCAGTGCAGCCATGCCCCCCCACCCCAGCCACTGGGGGCATGCACTGTTCATTATATGGCCTTAGATCAGGGGTCATGCACACACAGGTGCCCGGGGACCATGGCAAGCTGGCTGGGCACGCCCCTGTCATAGGCAGCTGCAGGCCAAGGCCTCCATCCCCACCCACTCCACATGGGCAGGTGGCCTGGTTGATGCTTGCCGCAAGAAGCCTGTCTTTCCAGTCCCCTACCCATGCTGGGCCAGGGCTCTGGGCCAGGGCTGGCTCCTTCCCAGCAGCTGCCATGGCAGTGCCAGACCAACTCCCCTGCTTCTGCTCCTACAGGCAAAGCTATTTGCTCCCATGGCACCAGCCCTCCCCTTGTGGAGTCAGGAGGGTGAGGGGCATGGAGGAGTGGGGATCTGGAGGCCCCCACTCTGTCATGCGGTGCCCCTGGCTCCAGACTTGCAGCCTAGGCATGTGCAGGTGAACTGGCATGGGTGGCTGCAGTGGCCCCTTTCCCCCTCCCAGCCTAACTCCCTGTGCAGGGCTTACCAGATGGATGCGGCTTACTAGACCACCAGACTTTGTCCCAGTGCTCTGAGTCTGCTACTGAAGGTGGTGAGGTAGTGTGGCTGCTTTCAGTATCCTGGGGTGCAGAGGCATAACACTTGGCTGCCCAAGCAGTGGTCCCCTCTAGGGAGAAGCTGGAGTTAGTCACCACTGGGGCCATTCCTGGCCCATCCTCCCCACTGGGGCTGTGTGCCTGGAACTGGCAGGACACCTGTTGGCTTGGAATCCCTGAGTTGCCAGCTGAGGCCAGGGGTGGGGAGAATGTGAGAACCTGTGCCTGGTGCCCCAAGGGGCCCTCTCCCAGAGACTGCTTGTCACTGCTGGGACCCAGTGGAGTCTGTGGTAGGCTGCCTGTGCTGAAGTAGACATGGCAGTTGTGTCCAAGCACCTCACAAGCAAAATGCGGTCCAGCTGCCACATAAAAGGCATGGTGCTGTGTGAACCCCCAGACCAGTGGTCTGTGCTACAGACTCACTGGGTGTGCATGGCTCTAACCTTTATGTGGCACTGCTGACCAGACCACTGGTGGCTGCATTCCCACATATGGGCCACCATGCCTTCATATGTGTGGGCATTAGACCAGCTGGCCTTGGCAAACTGCTGCTCTACGCTTTTACATCACCCCACACTGCAATGAGGCCAGAGATCTCTCCCTCTAATGAGTTGGGGTGCCAGGATGATGTCTGTAGCATTGGGAATGCCGCCCTCATGGTTGCTTCCAGGAACCTCAGGGGCTCAGGCAGACACTGGGTGCCAGAGGGGTTTGGCATATGCCCACAGTGGAGGGTCATGCACAGTGGAGAGGCATAGTGTCCAGGAGGCAGGCAACTGGTGGAACAGGACCCAGGGAGCAGTGCTGGGGTCTCTGGACCTGCTGTGGCTGCCACTTGCCAGCACTCCTGGGACCCAATGCCTAAGGGCAGGCAGCAGCTGGCACAGGCCCCTGGGATCAGGCCAGGCATCTAAAGGCCAGGTTGGGACAGCCAAGGAACCATCCCTGCCCCACAGCTGGAGAAACTGCCAGCCACATAGCTCTGCCTCAAGCAGGAGCCTAGCCTCCTGCTGGTCTGGCTGACCAGGCACAGTTTTGTGCCCAAGTCAGCATCTACACATGCACTACTGTGCAGTGGGTGCCTATACACGTGCAGGGAGGCTTCTCCAACAGTCTGTAATTACAGTGTGTCAGAGCAGACTTGATTGTGCTTAGTGTGCCACAACCAATGATACACAATCAGTGGTTTGGGAGTGCTTAATGATTAATTGAGTTTACTGGAATGTGGTAATTACCGTACTCCGTCTGACTCCAGCATCACGTGCATGAGTTTCCTCATGTTGAAAAATTGTGGTGGGAGCATTTTCACTAAAGCTCATTCGACAAGCTTTAGTTAAAGTGCCCCCACCACCATTTTTCAGTGCAGGGAAGCTGCTACACATGATGGTTCAGGAGCTTTAATTAAAGCAGCGCTCGGAGCCACTCTAATTAAAGTACCCACCCTCCACTCCCAGAGCATGTCTATAAATGCCCAGTAGCTACTGTGTGGTTAATCTGCTACCTATATCTATTCTCACTGTTGCAGTAACTTTAAATGCTCTAATTGGTGGGGGAGGCAGGGCATAGTTGGGGACTATAAGTCTTTATGTCATTGAAGTGCTCCAAATTTGAAGCACTTCATATTTTCCATGGCCAAACTAGGTGGACCTATTAAGAATCAGTCCGTATTAAGTAAAATACAACTAGCTGAGCTCAGATGTGTATACTATGTTGTTATTAGCATTTACAGGATAATATGGGAATTGCCAAACTGGGTAACAGGGCAACTCTGTGATCCATGTCAGATAGGTGACGTGTTGGTGTTTAAGGAAGGAACAGGCAGCCGTTAAATAACCTACCAGGGATTTCTTCATAATCCCTGCCAGCTAATATTGGTTTATATGCATCTTGGCACAAAATGTTTAATTCACATGCATTAGAGAAGATAAAAAAAATATATATTACTGGGCATGTCTACATGTGCGCTTTAAAGCACAGTAACCTATTTTACCCTGCATTAAAGTGGTGCATAAAAATTGCGCTATTACGTTAATGTGCAGTAAAATAGGCTACTATGCATTAAGCGTCACCTAAAATGTATGTGTTTGCACTACTGTACATTAGAGTAGCCTAATGCACATTAATGTAGTATCTCACATGTTTGTGCCACAGCGCCGGATGCTTTAAAAGTGTTTGGTGCTGCAGTGCATACATTTGTATAAATGGCAAATGCACATCAGTGCTGAGAAAATGGCAGCAGCACACTTTTGAACTTACACACATTGAAGGTGTTTTAGTTCAAAAGCACACCACCACCATTTTCTCAGTGCTGATGTGCATTTCACCATTTATAAAAATGAATGCAACACAGCACCAGACACATCAGCTCTCACGCGGCTCTCCGGCATTCAAGATACCTGGTATATTAATTATTAACTTCCACTTCTGGCCAACTTTGTTTCCTCACTTTATATAATAAGCTCAAGCCAATGACTTGCAGCCAGCTGGTTCCAGTCAAACCATCAGGGCAATCAATTCTCTGAGCCTGCAGGAAAACAGGCACCTCACCTGTAACAAGTTCAAATCAACATTATGTGCTCAGGTAGTCCTAACTGAGAAATTAGGGCAACCAATCTCCTGGGACTGAAGGAAACAGAGATCACCTGCTCTAGCCTTTAAAAGTAAGAGGGAGCTTAGGAAAAGATTTTGGTGTTTGCTTCTGATACTTTGCAGTTCCTTAACTTTGTTCTACCTGAAACTCCTGGATTACTCCTGGATTTTGGCTTAGACCCCTGACTTGCCCTGAACTCTGGCTTTCCTTTCGGCTTAGGCTTCTAGACTACCTGAAACTCCATTCTCAACTCCTGACCCACTGTGACCCTGGCTCTCTCTGGCCTTTGCCTGATTAACTAGGTGACCTTCCCTGACTTCCCATATCCCAATTGCTAATATATCATTAATATAATATAATAAATAAATATAATACTATATTATTCAAGAGGAACTGATAAGGAGGCATGGTTGAAAGAAACGAATATCGTCAGATTTTATGGCTTTCCCATTCCCCGTCTGCCTCTTGCTAATTGTGTTTTGTTGTACCAGATCAGGGGTTTTCAACCTTTTTTAATAAGTGTGCCCCCAGCAGCCCCCATTTTAGTAAGTGTACCTCGGGGTGGGGGGCTGATAAGCAATTGGACACTAAGTGGGGGGAGGGAGTGGCGAGCGGTCTGATGCTAAGCAGGTGTGTAGCAAGCAGCAGTGCAGTGGCAGCACAATATCTGTGCAGCCCTGCTCTCACCCCACCCCTGCTCGTGTGAGGCAGCAGTGCAGGATGGCAGCACTCTGTCCCTGCCTGTCCCCACTTACTCCCTGGGACCTTTTAAAGTACCCCCAGGGGTACACGTACCCCCAGTTGACAACCCCTGCACTAGATCTAATATAAGACTTAGTCCTACAAAGACTTACCAGGCAGAGGGCTTATTATAACATAATAAAGCTCTGCTCTGAAAGGACATATAATTATCTTACATCAAAAGGAGTCTTTAAAAGCATGTCCTGTCTCTCCACACAGCAGCTTGTAGAATTTGAGCTTCAGACTGTATCTTCTTAAAGGTTCGAAGCCCATGTTTTGCTTAGTGTCATTCCTTTTTTGTGCTTTCTAGGAATTAGGTTATTTAACTATACTAATTGTGCTTCACATTCAGCTACTTTTAAGCAGAAGTTAAAAAAAAATGTATCTGGCTTTCTAATAGCACATCCAAGTGATAGCAGG
>NW_005843482.1:64260-65563 GCF_000455745.1 Alligator sinensis
AGGAATGGTTAAAAAAGTTTTAAAATAGAAATTGTGGCTAAATAAGTTACAGCTTACATTAAAATAAGGTTGATGAAACCTTATAAATTAGGGTAATTAAACATCTTCTAATTCAATGTTTTCAGAGAATTTGAGGTTTTTATCATATATTTCATTAGGCAGCAGTCACTTTGGTGGCAGTAAAAGGTATACTGAGAAAATAAAATACCACCCGTTCCAATCCCAAAATATCTTATTTTCTATTTGCTTTGTATATCTGAACATTATTAGATTTAACAATTAATGGAATCTAATTTTGTACCAGCTAACTGATAAAATAATTCTCCATTGTGAAGCTCCTTTTGTCATATTGATGTGTGTCAAATGTAAAGTGGTCTCATTCTGTCTTGGCAGCATAGTTCTCTCACTTTGGAAAGTTGGTAAATGTGTCAAGATTCCACACAGTTGACCAGCACCTCACAATTACCTGATCATCTGTATTCACAGACAGATGAACTTGCGATAGTCTCCTGTTAAGAGCACTTTATTGAATTTACTCTTTATATTTCATTTTATAATTCATTATAGTTCAAATCTTTAAGTGGTTCTTAAGATTTTTTTTATTTTTTTATGCCACATAACGATCAGTTATTGATAATGAAATATTTGATTTTTCCATCTTGTCTCTCCTTTGGGGCATTTACATGAGCAGAACACTGAAATATATACCTACAGAAAACAATATTGTGTAGTCAAGCAGAAAATTCACCTAATGCAACATTTTTGAGAAAATGGCTACTCTAAGTGGTGTTATCATAGATCTGGTCCCTGTTTGTGCACACATTTGCTGGGAACCATGCTGGGAACATGGTCTAAGTAATTCAGGGTCAGGGGAGGCCTGGGCAGGATCAGGAAGGCAGGTCCACAGAGGAGTTGGCAGGTTCATGGAGGAAGGGGTTGGGCATTAGTGAGTCCATGCAGGGGGTGAACTTAGTGTGACTGAAGATGCTGATGGGTTCAGGGGTGTGGATTTGTGGTCTTCAGGGAGGGTTGTCTGTCCAGGGATGGGTGTAAGGGATCAGAAGGCTAAAGATAGCCCAATCAGGTAAGAAAAGTGCAGCCCCAGGGTTGGGGCAAGTGGCTAGACTTTCCCAGCCCCAGATCTGTGCTGTAAACATGTAAATATGCCCAGTGGGCCACATGCAGGTACTCCCAGGATCTGATTATTTTAAGTCAAGCAACTGTAGATTGGGTCTCACTTTTGCACACGTTCACTGATACCAGGAGCCACACCATGAATGTGATCTGAGTAAGTGGGGTAGGG
>NW_005843482.1:65594-79717 GCF_000455745.1 Alligator sinensis
AGCCAGCGGGTCCACAGGTGGTGGGAAAATGGCAGGATCAAGGGCTGGTGACTCCATGGGAAGGGGTTGGTGTGTCTGCAAGGGGACTGACTGTCCTGGGGTGGGGAGATTGTGGGGCTAAAACTATCCCAGTTAGAATTGGAGTGGTAGAAGAAAAGTACAGCTCTGGAGATGGGACAAGTGGCTGAGCTTTCCCAGCCCCAGAGCTATGCTCTGAAGGTGTACGCATGTTCAGTAAATTGGACTAACTTGTGCCCGATCTAACTTAGTGAAGCACACAGATCAGGCCAGCCATTTTTTGCCTGATCTAATCTCCCTGAAGATACACAGTTCACCACTGTAGGTTAGCTAGGTCAATTTAAATGCAATGTCTGCACATACCTACTCCCTCTTTTTCTTTCTCTCTCTCTCTAAGCAATTTCTTACCCCCAAATAAATATGGTGATTCATCATTTCCCCCATGTGTTCGTTTATTTCCATTCTATCCTAGAAATCTATTTCCTGTGGCATCAAGAAATCACTAGAAGAATTTGTTTGAATAGAATAGGCAGACTTTGGCCTAACACCTTAAAACAATGAGGACGAACACAAGAACTTTTAAAATGCAAGCAAAGTGTACATTGCAAATTAAATCTTTGAAGAGGCATAATATAATGAACATTTACTTTGTTTGGGCCTCAATACCAAGTATGTGAAGACATAATAAATTTAGTGAGATGATACATCTAATTTACTGAATTTTAATTACCCTTTATTACTTCTATAAATCAGTAAACATTTACTTGCATTTCTACATATTGTAAATGTTGTTATTTTTAACTATATCCCATTGTAATTGCAATACAATTTGAATTTATGCTCTTATTGATAACAGTAATTTTAAGTGGGGGTTTTTTTGTCTCACTAAATCTGAGGCAAGTTTAAACCCATAAAACTCAAGGACAACTTCACCTCATTACTTCATCTTGGAAACATGATTTTAGACTCAAATCATTATATTTAAAATCCCTGGAGGAAAATTTATATTAACATCAGTATTGGCTTTAAGGTTTTATTTTAATCCAAAAGAATACCTTGTATGCAAGGCAAGATCACTAAAGAAATTGAGTATTGAATAACATGCAAACATCTCCTATTACTATAAAGCTCAAGTATGTGATATCTAACCCTTGAATGTGTAGCTGCATTTCAAATTTAGTTATTATCTAAACCTTTTCAAACTGAGGTATTATACAAATTATGACTGTTGAAAATTTAGAGACAACCCTCCCCCTTCCCGACGAACTGTGTTATAGGCATGCAGAGTTGAAAGTATTTTAATATTATTAATAAATGGAAAACTGGATATGTTCACAGCATGATGAAGCAGTGGGGTGACTTATAATTTAAAAGCTTTAGTGAAAAGATCCCTAATACTAATTATGCACTTTAAACCACAAATGCTTTGCTACTATTTTAGAGCCAAATGATGCATTTAAATGATAAACCCAAGTTTGTATGTACCAATAAAGGAATACTGCATTCTTGTTGATGTTATTGCTGATAATACTATACGAAATTCTGATAGAGACCATCACTTTACAGAAACTAGACTCAGTAGAAGTAGGTTACATTATGCCTTTTGCATCTCCTAACTTTTGATTTTACCTAACAGTTTCTTAGCTAACATCTTATTTAGTTGAGGGGGGGGGGGGGATGGATGGAGAAGAGGGTTCATCTCTCCCCTGCATGGATTGATGGTACAAGGCTTTTCACAACACTTTCCTTTATCCACAGTTTCCTCCAATGTCTTTCATAATGATCACTGTCCCCAATCTCCCCAGTATATGATTCTTCTACTCTCATCACTCTAGGTCATATCTAAATGTTTTCATTGGTGAGTCTTCTTCAGAATTGCAACACACAAAATTTAGGCATCTTGTCTCAGGAAGGTCATCTAAATTGACAGGATTAGCCAAGTAAGATCCCCACAGAGTGCATGAAGAGGGTTATAGTATAGGCAGAAGTATTCTTTGAAATGTTTCCTAGTGAAATGGGCTTGGAAACAACTCAACATGGTACTGTTTCAACTCTGGGACACATATGGGTCCTGTGGTGTCCCTGGGGTGAAACATTTCAAAACTGCTCTGCCTACATGCAGACAACTCTCTAGCCAGGGTATTTTAGAGGAGATTGTAGTGACTTGATGCTCTGATCCTTCCCCTTCTCTCCACCATGGGATGGGGAGGTAGAAGGGATTGGGGCTGGAGAGCCTGGTTCTGGGCCGGCTCCTACTCTACGAGTCAATGGGGTCGGGGGGTGGGGGGGAGGCAGGCATGGGATACTCCTCTTGTAACTCAGCTCCAGCAGCAGCAGCAAAGCAGAAATTCAGAGGTCTCCAAGCACAAGGAACAAAAAGCAAATCTCCACATAGCATGTGTGCTTTTACCTTTTGAAACATTTCAAAGGTGTTTGAAATGTTTCAATTGTTACTTCTGTCTTTGCACTCGTCCCTGTTGAACCTCATGAGATTTCCTTTAGCCCAATCCTCCACTTCATCTAGGTCAATCTGAATCCTAGCCATATCCTAGCCATACCCCATCCTCCCCAGCTTGGTGTCAGCTGTGAATTTGCAGAGGTGCACTGCAACCCATTTTCCAGAAGTTTAATGGAGATATTGGACAAAATTGGCCCCAGGACTGACCCCTGAAGCATTCCATTTGATACTGCCTGCCCATTAGACATTGAACCACTGATTACTATCCATTAAGCCTGATGCTCCAGCCAGCTTTCTATCCATCTTACAGTCCATTTATCCAATCCATAGTTCTTTAAGTTGCTTGCAAGAATGCTGTGGGAGACAGTATCAAAAGCCTTACTAAAGTCAAGGTATATTATGTCCACTCATCTCCCCACATCCACAGAGGCAGTTATCATAGAAGGCAATCAGTTTGGTCAGGTATGACTTGTCTTTGGTGAATCCATGATGACTGTTCTTAATCACCTTCTTCTCCTTCAAGTGCTTTGAAATGGATTCTTTGAGAACCTGCTCCATGATTTTTCCAGTACCTAGGGTGAGTAGTTCCCTGGATCCTCTTTCTTCCCTTTTTTTAAAGATGGGTACTATATTTGCCCTTTTCCAATCATCCAGGACCTCCCCCAATTGCCATGAGTTTTCAAAGATAATGGCCAGTGGCTATGCAATCGTGAGCCAGCTCCATCAGAGATCCTGGTTCTCTCTCACTTAAAAAAACACACACCCAATTTTTGGGTAAATAAAAGTAACCCCAAATCCACATTTTGCCATGATTAAAATGAAATACAGATCTATATTTAGTGGTGTTTCATTTTAATCACAGAAAAATGTGGATCTAGGGTTACTTATTTAAACTAAAAATTGGGGAGTTTTTTTTTTTTTTTTTTAAATCAGAGAAAACCGGGATCCCTGTCCATCAGCACCCTCAGATACATTGCATCTGGCCACATGGACTTGTACATGTCCAGCTTTCTTAAATAGTTCCTAACCTGTTCTTTCATCACTGAGGCTGCTCGCCTCCACCCCAAACTGTGCTGCCTGGCACAGTATTTTGGGAGCTGACCTTGCCTGTAAAGACCGAGTAATTACAATATAAAGCCTAGTAATAATAGTAATGGCTCAGGAAGTGGGAGACGTTGGTTACAGGCCCTCCTCCTTATCCTCCTATTGACAAAAAAGTTATGCACAACATAGACCTCAATTATCCTTCACTCAACTTGCCATTATAGAATCATAGAAAATTGGGGTTGCAAGGGGCCTTAAGGGGTCATCTAGTCCAACCCCCTGCTCAAAGAAGAACCATCCCCAACTATATCATCCCAGCCAAAGTTTTGTCTAGGTGAGTCAGAGGAGATAACCCAAGGATGGAGATTCTACTGCCCCCCTGGATAACCTGTTCCCAAAATTGAACACAGTACTCCAGATGTAGCCTCACCAGTGCTGAATAGAGGGCAATAATCACTTCCCTTGACCTGCTGGCAACACTTCTACTGATGCACCCCAGTATGCCGTTAGCCCTCTTTGCAACAAAGTCACACTGTTGGTTCATATTCAGCTTACTGTCCACCGTCAGGTCCTTTTCTGAAGAGCTGTTGCCCAGGCAGTCTGCCTCCAGACTGTACTGATGAATGGGATCATTCCATCCTAAGTGCAGGACTTTGCACTTGTCTTTGTTGAACCTCATAAGATTTCTTTTGGTCCAATCCTCCAATTTGTCTAAGTTACTCTGAATCCTAGCCCTACCCTCCAGCATATCTACTACTCTCCCCAGCTTGGTGTCATCTGTAAACTTGCTGAGGGTTCACTCAGTGCCATCTTCCAGGTCATTGATGAAGACATTGAAGAAAACAAGCCCCAGGACCAGCCTCTGGGACACTTGGTACTGCCTGCTAACTAGATATCAAGCCATTAATTACTACTCTCTAAGCCCAAATGTTCCAGCCAGTTTATCAACCTTATCTTCAATATCAAGTTGAAATGTATTGTCAGTCTTAGACCCTTTGTATCTTCTTTTATACAAACCACTATTTCCATTTAATTTCTCAATATTTTCTTCTAAATAACATCAAGACCTTTCTTACTTTCCTTAATTTCAAACTTATTCTTCTCTCTCTTTTTCCGTCTCTGACTTTTTTCATATAGATATTTGGCACATAACTTCCATGAACCTTATCAATTTATATTTTGTTTTCCATTTCCAATCCAGGCCATTATCTTGATACTGCTATCTAATTTTTTCCCCCCTGTCACTGGATTGTTTCTTCCTCTTACTCTCATATGTTCACTTGCAATTTTTACATTTTTTCCTTCCCTTAATCTTTCCCATGTCTCCTAGATCTATTTCTCTTATATCACAACTCTTCCAGTTTTCCCTCTCTCATTGTCAGTCTATTCATTTGTTTTCTTCTACCTCTTGTCCTCTCTTTCTCAAGATCTTTTCTCCTTCCTCATATAATTTCTGGTTTCATCTCTTCCATTTCTTTTATTTTTTTCCCTTTGTCTCTCCTTTTTCTCTATTGCCCCCTAATATTACCCTGCCATGCTGTTTTCTACTTTATCGACTATGTTGAAGTAGTGCTCTAATCATTGTTGGCTGAAATATTTCTAGAACCCCCATCCAATTGCTTTTACTTTTATAATCTTTCATCCTATTACTGAAGATTCTCAAAAAGCACAACGTCCACCAAGACATCACATTGTACTGTGAACAGAAAGCCTATATAGTAACTGGAACACAGTTTATTGCAAGATCCTACATATTTCCTTGTCTTATTTGCTGGTATCAGCAGATCTATTGGTCAAATAATTCCTACAGGAGACCATGCAAAGGTTTACAGCACTGAAAAAAAGAATTTGCATCATATGCATGATTCCAATTTTAGCTGCACTGATTCAAATAAAAAATAATTCTATTAAAGCCAACAGTGGCATTAGTCTAAAATATGTGTAATAATAAGTAGACCTACACAACATTTTTTTTTAATTATACCAAGCTTTTATCATGCTATCAATTTAAGAATGTTTCAATTTATATTTTAGAAAGCAGATGGACAAAAATTCTGACAATCATTTCTCATTCAATAGGGCATTCATTAAAATAATATTTGTATCGGATCTTGGGGGAAAAGATATTAAAAAGAACCCAATAAGGAATAAAGAATTCTTGGGACACAATGCAACATGTATCACAACAATTTTGGTATTATATAGATAGAAAAGAGTTGTGCTCTTCTTCTAATTACTTGAACCATTATCCTGGTCTTGTTTTCATTATCTTTTTAACATATTAGAAAATGTCATTATTCTCAAGAAAGGATATATACAATTTACTTCTTTCTTCACTAACCCAGTTAAATTTTAAAGAATGGCCCATATTTATACAGTACAAAATGAAAGTTTTATCATGATCAAATGATCCTATTTAAGTTATATGTTATCTAACACTTTTGCAGCCTAATGTTTTATTGGGGCCCACTGTATAATCAGCAGGGATCCTGGTTTTCTTTGATAAATAAAAATATATTTTTGGATATAAAAGAATAACCCCAAATTCACATTTTTCCATGATTAAAATGAAACACTACTGTTTCATTTTAAACCATGGAGAAATGTGGATTTGGGGTAACTTTTAAAATCCAAAAACTGGGGATATTTTTAAATTAGAGAAAACTAGGATTCTTGGTAATCAGTACTTTCATCCCACTTCCCACCCTCTATGAGCAATATATGGTTCTCTCTTTCCCCTCAGTGATTTCATAGGACACAACCTAATACGTGGAAAGCCATTTGACTAGCTACAGACATACATAGTGAAATAAGATTTTTTTTCATGCTGTTACTACAGTGAGTTTTGAACCAGACCACTCTCATGACCAGAAGATACCACATAGAGTGACTTTTACTATGTGCCCGGCAAATGCTTGTGGATCACAGACTACTCAGAACTTCTCTTAAGTTTTCATTCATATAATGTATTTCAAGAACAGACATTCACTTATCACATGGGCTTTGTCAAGATCTTTTATCACATTATTTAATTATTGGAATCTCTGCTCAGCAAGAAACAGCAGTGTGCAAGCAGTCCAGCAAATTCCTGGAGTGTGATGAGGATTTTTTTTTTTATATAGATGGTAGAGAAACCAACTAGGGGGGAGCTCCTCTTGACTTGCTACTCACAAACACAGAGGAATTGGTTGAGAATGTGAAGGCAGGAGGTAACTTGGATGACAATGATCATGAAATGATAGAGTTCAAGAACCTAAGGAGAGGAAAGACAGAAAGGAGCAGAATAAGGAGACTGAACATTAAAAAATGAACAAACACACTTTCACAAACTCATGGAACTGGTGGCCCTGGGAGACAAGTCTGAGAGGAAAGGGAATCCAGGATATTTGCTTTAATTTAAGGAGCCTCTCAAAGTGTGCAGGAGCAAGCTAGAGCAATAGAAGAATGGGAAGTTCAACAGAAGACCAGCCTGACTAAACAGCAACCTCTTCAATGAGCTTAAACTCAAAAAAGAATCCTGTAAAAAGTTGAAACAATGATTGGACTACCACTGCCAAGTACTTGATGAAGCTGAATAGAACATGGTAGGATAATATTAGAGAATATACAGAAAGGAGAAGAAAAAGGGGAATATGAGGAATTGCACAAAGCAAACCAGAATTCAGATGGAGAATAATGAAAGGACAGGTGATAGAAAGAAACAAATGAACAGAACTAGGGAATGTACAAGTACCACTTAGGCATGCAGAGAGAAAATTAGGAAGGCTGAGGCAGTGAGATGCATCTTGCATGGGACATGCTTGTAATATCCCTTTTTATTGCAATTTATGTTAAAAGTTAGAGGAAGACCAGAGAAACAACACATTTTTTAGGAAATGCAGAAGGCAATCTAGATTTGGGAAGGCTGAAGTACTTAATGTCCCTTTTGCTTCAGCTTTTGCAAACAGAAGCAGATACCAGGTGATAAGAGTAGTTGGCAGTAAAGATAGAGAAAGAGAAAGATTGCTTAAAGTAATGCAAAAACAGGTTAAAATTACCTAGAGAAGCTAGATGCTTTCATGTTGGCAGAGCCAGAGGGGTGCATTCTAAGATACTAAAGGAATTTGTTGAGGTAATTTCAGAGCCATTGCCTATCCTCTTTGAGAACTTTTACAGGTCAGGTGAGGTCTCAGATGACTAGAAAAGGGAACCTGATTTCTTTCTAAGATGAGATGACAGCCTTTGGGAATGGGGGAGAGCAGAGGGTATGGTACACCTTGGCTTTAGCAAAGGTTTTGATGCTGCCTCCTATAGCAGTCTCATTAACAAGCTAAGGACATACAGACTAAAGTACTGTAAGATGGATACATAACTAGTAGTGAACAAGTAATCATCAGTTTCTCAATGTCTAGTTGGGAGAAGCTATCAAGTGGGGTTCTTCAGGGGCCTGTCATAGGTTCACTATGGTCTAATATTTTCAGTAATGATTTGGATAAGGGGACTGAGTACATACTTAGCGGATGACACCAAGTTAGGTGGTGTTGCAGATATCCAAGACAGTAGGTCTAGGATCCAGAATGACCCGAGCAGCCTGAAGAAACGGTCTGTGATTAATCAGATGAGATTCATTCAGAACATATGCAAAGTTCTACACTGGGAAAGATGCACATACAGACTGGGTAATGACTGCCTAGGCTGCAGTACTACAGAAAAGGACCTGGAGGTTACGTAGAACATAAAAAGAATATGAGCCAACAGTGTGCTCTTGGTGAAAAGCCAACAGTGTCCTGGATTGTACTAACAGGAGTATCACTTGCAAATGAAGGGAAGTGAATCACTGTGTTCAGCACTGGTGAGGCCTCAGCTGGAGTACTGTGTCCAGTTTTGGGCCCCACACTTCAAGAAATATGTGATTAGTTTAGAAAGAGTCCAGAATACGATTAGGGGCTTGAGAGGCAAGACTTCTGAGGAAAGACTGAAATAATTAGGATTATTTAGGCTGGAGAAGAGAAGTCTGAGACAGTATTTGATAACAGTCTTCAAATACTTAAAAGCTGACCAGTAGTCACCTGTAATCACTGATTATAGAGTACTCTGTGGAGCAGCAGAATAGAGCTGTTTCGTCTTCTTGCATCTCCACTTCCTCCTCCTTCCCTCCTTGCCCCCTACTCCCCCTCCAGAGAAAGGGTGAGAAAAAAAGGATGGACCTCTCTCTCCTGTGTGCTTGGCTGTTCTTGGCAACTTCCAGACCCTAAGAGGCATGGAAGGAATCCTTCTCTCCATCCACCTGAGTAGACTGAAGCATGAAAGATATGCAGGGATTCCTGCTCTCTTTTCTCTGTAGTTGTAGGGGACAAGACTAGGAGCAATGGCCTTCAGATGAAGCAGGGAAAGTTTAGGTTGGAGATTAGAAGGAACTTTCTGACTACAAGGGTGGTCAAGCACTGGAACAGGCTACCTAGAGTAATTGTGTAATTTCTATCTGCGGAACTTTTCAAAAGCAGTTTAAAGAGACACTTGACTTGACTGTATTGGGGGCTGGAGTAAATTACTTTTTGTCCCTCTCAGCCCTACTTTCCTGTGATCCTATGATTTCACCAATCCAAATCATTTTCATTTTTGATTCCTCTCACTTTGTTTCAAGTAAAATAGCTATATAATTTTATTTTTTTCCTGGATCCCATCTATGGACTGCCTATAATTTAATATTGTATTTCTTACTGTAAAAGTTAGTTTTTCCATACCTTGCTCCTTATTATGACAATAATTATCAGATTACCCTCAGTACTGGGGGCATCGTAAAGCATGCTTTAACATTTTCTACATAAAGAGAATTTATCAGCAGGCCACCATATTTTTAGAGTTTATGGGGTGAAGTATGTACCATAAATTAATGAATTTGTAATATTCTTGGGAACAAATTATATTCTCAATTTTGGAGCAACTCTACTGGAAGAAAGGGCATCACTTGAGAACAATGCCCAGGCAAGATGACAATTTTACCCTTGATGAAGTTTTTCATCAAATTTTTTGCATATGACATTTAATATACCTTTAACTCGCTCTATTTTCTGCTTCAGTGTAACATAATACTCTCATTTACTAACAGATTAATTTTAATCCAGGTCAAGTGTTGATTATTTCCAAATATTAGAACATTACACTTGAGGTGGATGTCATTCATTATCAAATAAACTACACAGGTAGTCAATCTAAATCAAATTTACAGCATCGGATTATATATGTTACTTCAATTTAAAAAGTACATAAACTACTGCTGTGACATAACTGCAAGAAGAAAATGAAGAAAGGAGAAAAATACCTGTGGAGAGAACAAAGTTTGAGAGTAAAATGAAAAAAGCAAGATAATGCTACAGCTTATAACTCAAGGGGATGGACAAGATGACCTAACAGGTCTTTTCCATTTCCAGTCTTCATGATTCTATCAAACTAGAAACCTCAACAGATCAAATAGGTCATTTTCCTATACCTTTTAAATGCTATATTCTACTTGGAAAGTCCTATGGACTCCACATGGCTTTTTAAGAGAGAAAATGCCATCCCTCAGTCACAGTTACTTAAAATTGAAGGGTATTGTTGCAGCCCAACTTAAAATATTTTTGAGATTTTGTAATCATTTCATTGCTGATAATCACTGGAGTATAAACATGGAAGTAAATAGAACAAATGTACTGGATTATCTTCCCCATTGAAACAAACCCCAAAGTGTTCCCATGGAAAATAAAAACGTTGGAAACAAAAAGCATCTCAAATACCAGTCAACAAAGTGAACAGAATTATTATAAAAATAAAAATTGCTATTTTTTAAAATGTAAGTGTCCAGAAATACTGTCTCACTTTCACTCTGAGCAGGACAACCTGCCATTCATTTTCTGCCAACAAATACAACTGTCAATGTATAACACTAAAATAAAACGTTACATTCAAGTGTTGGAGAATGGATGGCTGAAATATCGGTAATAAGATAAAGAAACTTACAAAATCAGGATTTACTATTTCAATATAATAAATTTTAAGTTTATTCAGATATTTGTGTCAGCTGATGAACTGTGAAGAATATAGTCATATAGTTGTGAACTTTGGAGTGTAAAGATACCTTGGTGTATGCTTGCACAGATACAAGGTCTGATTAATAGGATCAGAAGTGAGCACCACAGTAAAGATTTATCTGAGGTACTACTTGGGGTAGCACATGTCACAGGTGATGTTACTGCTGCTGCCGAAACCACTTCTTCTAGTGCCTTCCAAAGTTATTAGCCTATGGCCACTGCTAAAATGATGTACCCTGTTTCCATATCTTCCAGCAAATCCCAAGCTCTTATAAAACATGGAAAAGCACCATATATCTTCGTTGTTTAATCAAATAAGTTGAATATAATAATATCATTATTATTATTATCATTATTAATAAACATTGTAAAAAAAACCCCAAAACATAAAAACCAAACCACATGGACTATAAGGTAAAACTTTCCAAAGTTCAGTTTTCTTTTGTTGCCCTCCCTCTCCCTATATTACATTAATAGGGCTTTTTATTTAACATTCATATCATATATTTATTTTTCATATGCACACACAGAATAGAAAACTTGTAAATTATTTTATGTCTATATAATTATATTTTATAGAACACAGTATTATAATTTGAGTAATTTAATACAGATATTTAAAAGCAAAGAGTAAGAGCTCCAACCAATCATTGTTGAATGTAGCTTAAAAAATACCAACATTTACATTATAAATTGCACATTTCCAAAAACAGATTCTTTAAAAAATGATTTTCTTACCTAAACCATGCCTATGTGTTGACATTGATGGTAAGACAGTCCAAGCCTTGGTTTTTGGATTGTAACATTCGACTGTATTTAACGTCTTTAAACCATCCCGACCTCCAATAACAAAGAGTTTATCATCAATGACAGCTACACCAAACTGAAGCCTCCTTCCATTCATCACTCCAGCCTGGATCCATATATTTGTCCTGAGATCATATTTTTCTATAGTTGTAGCACCTAATAAGAAACATTAAAGGGGACAGTGTATTTAACATAGATGTCTTCAAACAACCCTCTCCCCAAAAATGACTTTCACTGCTTGTGTCTGTTGATTTCATACATTTTGTCAAGCAATTTCTGTATATTCAGAACTATTAACAAATGTCCAAGAATTAGTAACTGGATGTGGAGGAGTTTTATTAGTCTGAATAGCAGCGTGTTCTAGCTTTATGATCTCTTTTAAGGTTCACAGGCAAAACTATGTAAGATGACTACTCTTGCTGCACTCATTCCTCCTGTTATTTATTTATTTATTTATTTTTAACTATGAAGTTTAAGTGCAAATTTCATTAGAAAAAGGAAATTCAGATCTGGGTTTGTACATCATGAGAGTTTTAGGGAATTAAGATTTGCAGTATTCTAGAGTTCTCATATTTGTGAAAATGCTGAGGTTTGCATAGAGACTTATAAGCGCTTCTAAATCAAGATATAGACAAAAACATTTCAATCTGAATGTGATTATTTGACTTACTTACACATCTGACACCAAAGGCTTTAAAGAGCAAGAGGTGTAAAATAACTTACCAGCTGATCATGACAAGATCTCTAATTGAGAAACTTCTGCTGCTAAAAGCAACTTATATGTAACAAGAAAAGATGAGTAATGTAATAAACTTCATTAACAGAAAGAGAGACAAAAAGGGACCATAACTAACTTAACCAGTACCAGAAGTAAAAGAATAATGTATTCCATTAATTATAGTAAGTTTATGAGAAGGTTTAATCTAAACCAAAACCACAAACATCTAAATGACAGATGAATCAAAATTAATCTGTATGAAAGATGCATAATAATTAATACAAACTCAACGCTGTTTTATTTTCACATGCACACAATAATCTTCATGTCCAGTGATTAAATGGGTCTACAGAGAGCATGAACATCATCATGCTCTGCAATTAAGCTTCAGCAGTTTATTTTATTTGGACTGTTAAAAATGTTACAATTCTATGGAAAACAATTCTTTCAGGATTCATTCTTTCTTTGGAACAGAAGAAGCAATAAAACAAACAAAAACAAATGTTGTGGAAGCAATAGTTTTGTTAACTGAACTGAAAAAAGATGTAATTTAAATTCAAGTTGCATCCAAGTGTACCACACCAGTAATTATGTCAGTGTCCAACTGGATTTAATATATCCCCAGCTAGTTTTCTGAAGCTATGAGAAATATGAACTAATTTCTACATTCAATTAACAGAGTGGTTTTTGCTTTTTCAGACAGTAATTTAAAATTGTGAATTGCATAAATGAATTATCCTACAGATTAGTTATGAAAAACAACATCAACAATACCACTTTCTTTAAATGCAGTTGTTTGGTAATATTGGATGGCATATTGATATTGCATACCTTTAACATATTACAAATCCTTCTGCCTAGATGTGTTTTAGTTTTTGTAAGTAATGATTTAAAAATCCAGAAACTGACATAGCTCTCTAATATGCAAGGTTTTTTGGGGTTTTTTTTTTTGGTTGGTTGGTTGATTTTTTACTTGTATTCCATTAAATCTAGTTCAACACAAACAGGTACATTTGGGATTTATTTTTTATATATTTGATTGCCAAAAAATCTAATTACATACCAAAAACAATCTTCATATTTTGCTCAGTTGGATAATTTCCTATTATCCAATATTATCCAAGTTCTAACTTTCTTTGAATTTTGTTTGAATCCTACCTTGAACATTTGACTTCAGTTTCTTAAGCAAACTCATGAAGAAACTAGACAAAGACCAACTACATGTCCATCTAATGGAAACTACTATCTCAGAATCTAAGAATTTATATTTTTATCTGTCTAGATCCCTGTAAAGTATGCAACACTGCTCACTTTGAGATACAACTGTGTCACCTGAAAGAAGTATCAATGGTTCAAGTGGAAGAGACCTCACAAGATCATCAGGTCCAGCCCCCTGAACTTGAGAAAGAAAGACCGCAGGGGTCAGATGACCCCAGCAAGGTGGTGCACATCAAGTGGTTTTTTAAAGATCTCCAGGGTGTCATGACCCAAAAGGCATGATTGTATGTGTGCTTAGACACCAGAATTATCCCCACCAAGTTGCAGAGCATTGCACGGGAGTTTCCTGTAGCAAGAGGAAACCCCGGTGCAGGGACGAGTTTCCTGACTTTTCTGCAGCTTCTTTTGCAGAGTGCATTGCTCATGTTGCAAGAGGAATGCACGGTGCAAAAGAGTTCCCGCCACCGGTATGTAAATTCGTTCCCCGTGATTGGCTAGTGCTAAATTATTCACACGTGGCGGCTAACGATTGGCTTGTTAGCCATATAAGAGGCTTGAGCGGTTTCCGCCCAAGCCGAAGAGGACTCCACATCCATCTCGTGGGGACTCTGGGTACACGGCAGGGTAATAGAAAACCTGTGTGAGATCCAGAGGAGCTTGGTGGCCTGATCCACCGCCCACCTCTTCCCGTCTTCGAGCACAACTTTTATAAGACGTATTTACGATTTCTATTTTGGTGGCTCGTTCACCCAGAGCATCCGGAGCTCTGCACCGTGGAGCCTAGCAACCTCCACGAGACCGTCTGTGTTGT
>NW_005843482.1:90196-100535 GCF_000455745.1 Alligator sinensis
ACTTCCCTGCCAAGAAATTCCTTGAAACAAAACGCTGGTGGTGTACTACAGATAATTGGTCAGCTGAAATAAAATGCTAGGGGAAACTATATATAATTGGTCAAAGATAAACGTAAGCTCCTCACACGTAGCACACACGTAACAGGTAGGAAAACCTAACCCACTACCTTATAACTTGAGGAGACAAAGAGATGCCACCTGCCAAAAAATTAAAGATTCCATATAACGGTTCACCATTGGATATTCCTGTAAAACACCTCTGCCTATAAATAGTTTAACAGTTTCCGCCCACGGCGGAGAGCTCTGGGGATTTCACAGGAAACACCTGTGCTTGTCACCAGAAAATTGGGAAACTGATCACTTCCTAATCAATCGCCCCGTCAGCGTAAAATATTGACGTAAAAAGTCTTGCAAGCGCGACCGTCTGCTTTCGGCGCCACGTCCGTCATTATCTCGTCGTCATTTAACTGCGTGCGTATAGTTGACTCTGTAACCGAAGCGGTAACGGAACAAAGGCTCGCCTGCATCGTCCATCACTATCTAGGCGACGTAAGTAAACAAACTCCTGTAACCTACACGCGTCTGTGCCTGGTTAATTCCACTCCATCCATCACTACCCGCCTGCCAAACTTTAAATCTAAACACCGGTGTGAGTCAGGCGGCTGCCGGCTGCTGCTCTGATTCACGACAGGTGTAAGTAAACAATCTTTAAAACTACCGATAAGTGTCTGTGCCTAATTCCAGCTCAACGGCCTTCCCTCTCCAACCCGGCGTGCCCGGGCTGCTGGCCACAGCCCGCGTGCAGCGTGAAAAAGGGCTCGGGTCACTCTCTGCCCGCACACAGGGTAGGTGACTGTACTACCTGAGGGGGGGGGGGAGGGGAGGGACCCTAGATCTATAAATTCAATAAAGACCTTCCTTCTTTCTTTTTCTGTCTCATGCATACAGTAATAATGAAGGAAACTGCAGCTCTACCACTATATTGCTTAACTGTAGACTCCTACAAGACTAAATTATCTCTATGATCCTTCTTAGCATCCAAAGGCAGTCACTCCAAATACTCACCAGATGACATGAACCAAAGTTCCAGAACATGCAATGAGACACAACCCTAACTTTTAACACACAAGATCATACAAATAACATTAAGATGATCTGAACCTTCAATGGGATGAGCTCAGAGATAAATAACAAAACCCCAACTAGATAATCAATCTTTTTTTGGCAGGCAGAGAGAAGTACTTTACACTGTGTTCAACAACTGTCCTCTTCTTGAAGGTACACCTGCTCAGTTAGACAATTTAATCTATAAACTGGGAGTGCTCTTGGATTCTTTAGTGATGCTGAAACACCTTATATAAGTAAATTTTTTTTTGCCATCTGTGGTTAGTTAGGAGATTCCATTCCACCTTGGACAATAATGATTTAATCTTGTTTAACAGTCCCTTTGTAATCCGTTGTCTGGATTACAACAATATAATATATCTGGGCATAAGCTATCACCATTTAAGAATCTCCAACTAATACAGAATGCCACATTGTACTTTCTCAGTAAACAGGCTAACTGAAATACTTCAAATTTATCCTTAAATTTCCACACTGGCTTCTTCTCATAGAATATTGATTCAACCACAAGTTCTCATTCCTTGCTGTCTTTAGCAGTTAGCAATTCTAGGCACAACTAAACTTTCAACAGGAAGAATAAAGCACATCTTTGTAGAGTCAAAACTTTCTCAGGGACCAGTCTGAGACTGTGGAAGGAATTTCTGTAGGAACACAGGAACATGACCTCATCACTTTGCATTTAAAGTGGTGAACTTCTTCAACCTTGTCTTCTCCAATATAAATAAAAATAGCCATGTGCACACTTATATAATCAAATAGCCCCAAACTAAAACTCTATCAAAATGAACACTAGACTATCCACACAATTCTTTTAGAAAAAGAATGAGCAAATAAGTTTCACATTAGATATTAGACAGTATTTAACAAACATCTTTCTAAGGTAAGGGCAAAGGAATAATAGATTAACCAAACATCTAAATACTTCATCCTGCATTAATACAAGGGGCTAGGCTAAATGATCTCCAGAAGTTTCTTTACTATGATTTCAAGATTCCACATCACATCAAGACAATGTACAGAAACTATCAAAACCTTTTATATACATCACTTCAGGATACAATTTTAATGAAAATGGTGTTCAATTAAAGTACAAAACTAAACACATTTACACTTTTTTTCTGAACTATTATAACATAATAAATGTTTATTCAACCTGAAAAGGTTAAGATCTCTGGAGTTCAAGATAGAGGGAGATCTCTCGATAGATAGATCTCTATCTCTATGTAGATATTACTCTTTGTGGTCCAGCTTTATGCTAAACTCTGGACTAATCCTGCCCCAAGTCTCTCACCAGGCACAACTTCTCATGGGGCTGGCCCTTACTCTGTCCTTCAAGTTTACTCCCATTCAACCTACTTAGTCCACCCCTTGGGCTGTCCTCCAGGCCTACTTCAACTTCATCCCTACTCAGCCCCCTGACACACACAGTCCTTCAGGCCTACTCACACTTATGCCCTACTCTGTGCGGGGACTCCCAATGTTCTCCACACTACGCCCTCTGGGATCTCCAGGACCTTGTATCTTTGCTGGGCTCAGGTGCCTACAGATGAGGATACCTGGCCCCCACTACTCCACAAACTGCCTCCAAAACCCACCCAAAATGGGGGCTGGGATTAAGGTACCCCTCCTCACCTTTCAACGGGGAGGCAACTGGCCTGGCATTTCCTGGGGACTCGCATGCCACCCAGAGCCCCACCAGGCCATGCTTCCCCAGCAGGGTGTAGTTTTAGGTCACGTCCAGGACCCGGAGCCTCCAAACCATCACCATAAGCTCCTGCCCTTACCTTTAAGGTTGTTCCTGTTGCAGCTTAGCTAGGCAATGTTTCTGCCTCCCCTAGCAAAAGCAAACTGAAGCCTTTACATGCCTTTTGTTCAAAATGGCTGCCCTCATCAGGCACCTGGTAAATGCCTAACTCTGCTTCTGCTTAAAGTGGCAGGCACCCAAAGGGGCCCTGCCACACCAAGTCACTAATATACAGAATGCCATTTAATTAAATAGAAATGAATAGTGCCTCTATGAAAATAATTGTTGATTATAACTGAAAACATACCTCCTTGAGTCTCTAAATCTTCTGTCTCACAGCTCTGTGCATAAGTTCATGTTAATGCATCTCTCTCTCCCCCACTCTTCTCTCTCTTATCTTCCTTGGACCTGCTCATTCCATCAGCTTTCCTACCATTGCTCTCAGCTATATTATTGATCTTATCAGTCTGCCATTCTCTTTCTCCATTATTTTAGCTACACTGACCACTTATTAGATGAAAATCTATTTATAAATAAATAATATAATTCAGAACTATCAAGCTGCTTGCTAAACATTTTAATAAAAAATCTGGTTTTAGACTATTAATAAAACACATGAATCATATTTGAAGGCATTAAAGGGCAAGCAGTTTATAGCTACAGACATTTATAGCTTTTGTATTGTTATTTTGTATGAATTGACAAGACACAAAAAAATATTACCTTTTTTTTAGGAACACTATCAAAGCAGTGTAGGAAAAAAATAACAGTTCCTTATTTTAAAATTTGTTAATGATAATTAACATTAATAAAATAGAGAGAGATAGCAAGCCATGTTATTCTTAGGCTAACTCATTCAGAGCCTATGTAGCTACAGCCTATAAACATTCATATCCTTCTGAACCATTTCCAAATAAATTATGAGCAGCAAGGGTCATTTGAAGCAGCAATATTATTTCTATCTTAAAATACTTTAGGGTGTGAAAAGAAAATCAGATTAATAAAAATGTGTTTGATATTTTTTAAAGTGCCTCCCTTCCCTATACTTGACACTTGAGATATTCCAGTGCTGTAAAAACACTTCACATACTGGCAATGAGATAAGTTAATGTGCAACAGAAGAGAGTTGCGGGTTAGAAGAAGTCAAGTGTGGGATTTCAAACCTGCCTCTGAAAACCCGGGAAGGGAAATCTAAATACAATCATTTATAGAACTTAAGAATATATGGATTTATAAATGTATATAATTTATAGAACTCTGGAAATTTGTGGATTAAACTTTTTTCTTTCTTATCCCTAGAGAAGATCCAGATTTTTACAAGGAAAGTTATTGTAGGAATGTGTCTGTTTTGATAAAAAGTTTTAAATAGGTTTAGTTTCTCAGATCCACAGCTGATTTCTGGTCAAAATAGAGAAAGATGCACAGGATCACATTCCATATTAAGCAATCTTTCCTGTTTCAATTATACCCAAACACATTACATACAAACCAGGGTATGTCAGGATCACTCAGGGTATGTTCCTCAGGCACTAGGACTTTTTGCCTATAATATCATTAGCCTGGTGGTAAGGAAACTCATCTGTGTGTGTGTCTAGGTTCAAGTCCCTGCTCCAAATTCTATATTGAAGTCTGTACAGCTCAGGGATGATTTGACCCTGTGTCTTCAATTTACAAATTGAGTTCCATAGTCACAGACTATTGACTAACTTAGGGGGTTGAATTAATCTTTTCTTGCTCTGATTATTCATAAAAAAAACAAAGCTCTATTATTTGCACATATTTGGATTAGGAAAAAAAAAATTTCAAAATTACAATATAGAAGACTATCCCCTCAGCTGTGGTTCTCTGGGTAACAATAGCATATGCTATTGTTAATCTATGATCTTCTTCTCAGCCAGACTGGCTGACCTCCACTGGGCTTTAAACTAAGCCTGCCAGGAAAGCCAAGGCTGTGATGGAACTCCAGCTAGCTACAAATATCAAGGAAAATAAAAAGTCCTTTTTTAGATATGTGGGGATCCGGGGGAAAAGCAAGGGCAACATTGGACCCCTGCTGAAACAGATAGGGCAACTGACAACTGATGCCCAGGAAAAAGCGAACTTCCTAATGGGTACTTCGCATCAGTTTTTCACCAGTCCCATGGGACGGCCCTGCCCACTATGGGTCAGGGAGGCCCAGGTGAGAGAGATTCCTTGCCCTCCACTGAAGCTGACCTTGTGAAGGAACACCATGACAGGCTGGATACCTTCAAGTCAGCCGGCCCTGATGGGTTACACCCAAGAGTACTCAGGGAGCTGGCGAGCATCATAGCTCAGCCCCTGGCATGGATCTTGGAGAGCTCTTGGCACTCTGGTGAAGTGCTCAATAATTGGAAGAAGGCCAATGTCGTACCTATATTTAAGAAAGGGAGGAAAGTAGATCCGGCTAACTACAGGCCCATCAGCCTGACCTTTATCCTGGGGAAGGTCTTTGAAAAGATTATCAAAGAGGCCATCCTTAACAGACTAGCTGAAGTCAATATCCTGAGGGATACCTAGCATGGGTCTGTTGCGGGTAGGTCTTGTCTGACCAATCTCATTTCCTTTTATGATCAGGTGACTTATCACCTGGACAAGGGGGAAGAGATCAATGTTGTATATCTTGACTTTAAAAAAGTCTTCGATCTGGTATCCCATGATCACCTTTTGGCTAAGCTGGCTAACTGTGGCCTTGACCTTACCACGATCTGCTGGCTGGGGAATTGGCTCCGCAGTAGGACCCAGAGGGTGGTGGGCGATGGGAGCCAATCATCTTGGTGCACTGTGACCAGTGGGGTCCCTTAAGGCTCTTTCCTAGGGCCTATACTATTTAACATCTTCATCAATGATGTGGACATTGATGTCAGAAGTGGACTGGCCAAGTTTGCCGGCAACACCAAACTCTGGGGTAAAGCATCCACACCTGAGGACAGGAGGGTGATCCAGGTGGATCTCAACAGGCTCAGGAAAAGGGCGGATGAGAACCTGATGGTGTTCAACACCGAAAAATGCAAGGTTCTCCACCTTGGGAGGAAAAACCTACAGCATGCTTATAGGCTCGGCAGTGCTACACTGTTTAGCACTACAGATGAAAGGCACTTGGGGGTCATGATTGACAACAAGATAAACATGAGCCTCCAGTGTGATGCTGCGGCTAGTAAAGTAAGCAAAACACTAGCTTGCATCCATAGATGCTTCTCAAGTAAATCCCGGGACTGCATTCTACCATTGTACTCGGCCTTGGTGTACTGAATCCAGTTTTGGGCTCCAGAATTCAAAAAGGATGTGGAGAAGCTAGAAAGAGTGCAGAGGAGACCCATGTGCATGATCAGAGGTCAGGAAAACAGACCTTATGATGAGAGGCTGAGAGCCATGGGGCTCTTCAGCCTGGAAAAGTGCAGGCTCGGGGGGGATTTGGTGGCCACCTATAAATTTATCAGGGGTGCTCATCAGGATCTGGGGGAATGTCTGTTCACCAGAGCGCCCCAAGGGATGACAAGATTGAATGGTCACAAACTCTGCCATGACCGATTCAGGCTGGACATAAGAAAGAACTTCTTCACTGTCCAAGCCCCCAAGTTCTGGAATAAACTACCACAGGAGGCGATTCAAGCACCCACTTTGAACACCTTCAAGACACATTTGGATGCTTATCTTGCTGGGATCCTATGATCCATGCTGACTTCCTGCCCCTGGGGCAGGGGACTGGACTCGATGATCCTCCAGGGTCCCTTCCAGCCTGAATGTCTATGAAATCTATTAAATGATATTGATGATAATCGTATATATTGTATATTTTTTATTAAGTCAGATTAACTCTGCCACAGGATTCTTTTGTGACCTTGGTCCCCACCTGTAAAATGCAGATAAGTGTATCACCCCATCTTCTATGGATGATGTGTCGGGGGAGGGGTGAGGGGGATAAAGGGTGAAGCAGCCAGACAATATGGTAACAGAACACATAAGAGTACCACAAATAGATACATGAACAGAGGAGCCATTCCTGATTGTGAAGATTTAAAATAATGTTATCCAAAAACTAGAAAAAGGGAGAAGTTGCTTCTGAGAGGATGTGTGTAACTGCTTTCATTAAATCAAGGCTGACTACCATCACAGACTAAAGGAAGGAAGGGAGAGTAACAGCTCAGCTTCCATAATGTAGCACAGTATGCTTTTTGATTACAAGAAGAAAAATTCATGCATAATCATATATACATATCTGAAAACATAAAGGAAAAGTCTATCTGAAGTTTTACTGAACTAAAATCTAAGGATAATATGAAAGTAAGTGTAACTTGATTCTTTGCAAGATTAAATTGCTTGAAAACTTATGTATATAGTTGTATAAGGTGGTTGCTTCAAGTAAAGATTTTAATAGTTCAATCATCAGTTAAAATTAACATCAGAAGACTCAGCAAGGTAAAAAAATATGCAATGGGGATGAGAAAAAAAATTAAGAACTATAGACAAATATGTAGCCAACATCATATCATTTTAATTCGTGGGATCATATCATTTTAATATGTGGGACCTATTCCTTAACTTATTCCAAACATGAAAATCCCACTGATGCCAATGAATCAGTAGGACCAATTGTCTCAGGGCCATGCAGATGTCAGAGGAGGATAATGATTAATGCAAGCTTTACAACTGAAAAGTAATATGGTTCATTACAAGTGAACTAAGACTTCTGTAAAAAAAAGTAACATTTATGTGTGCTATAACTTCTATCAAAATTCATTTTCTCTAATGTTAGTAATATTTTGATAAAACTAATTTTAGGCTAGGCAGGATAGGCTTCTTCATTCATTTTTAACATTTTGTTTCAGTTTTAGAAGAAATGAGCCTTTCTCCGTTGCCATGCCGACTGTGAAGCCTGCTGTCTAGCAACTGATAAAATATTTACATGACTTTCAATAAAGGCAGTGTGCAGGTTCCTGTTGTGAACCTTTTATCCAAAGCACTAAGGAAGAAGTCCTCATTAGTCCTTCCTAACTCCTAATAATAGAAATGGGTTTTGCTTCAGAGTTTATTGCAGAGACACATATTTCACAGGAGTCTATAATATACATGGTGAAGCTAATTATCTTAGTCACAAATACAGGTGATAACACTGCTGGAGGTCTCAGTGTGGTGCTACATCAGACTGAAGCACCACCGAATCAGGGAAGTCATGACTTGTTCAGGTGGCACAGTCAGAGTCAGGGAAAGAATAAAGGGCAGAGAGGATAGAAAATGAGAAGAAAGAAAGAAGCCCAACATGACAGGTAAAAGAAGAGAGAGGCAACTAACTGCAACGGGATTTTAGGTGACTGAGAGGATTAGTAAGGTGCTTCCTGTGGTAATGCTTGCTTTAATGTTGCTGGCATGCATTGTATTTTTAATAATGTGTTGGTACACAAAGAAACTTCGATAGGCATTGTTTTATTAATTTAAATATAAAGAAATAAAAATAAATATGGCATGCAAGAGGAGTTCTAGAGTTTAAGTTCAGACATGACCATTATTATTAATAATTTATCTATATACTTCATTTTGGTAATATTCAATTATCAACCACAAATGGGACTCTATTGTGTTAGGTGCTGTACAGAGTCACAGAAAGCCCCACCCGAAAGAGGTAAACTGTCTCAATAAACAAGGCAAACACTAAGGGAGGGAAAGGGTATATTACATAAGCAGAGCAAATGGTATAATGGAGCTAAAGACTGCAATTAGTTATATATTTGGTTTAGTTAGGTAAATGAAGTGAAAACAAGAAGTAAGGAAGGAAAATGAAGGAAAGCTGAGTGATGGTGAGAGGGGAGGGAAGGGGAGAAGAGAGTAAAGGGTGGTATATGCAGTGTATCTGTGAAGCCAAGGAAGAGAGACTGAGGAGGTATATTAAAACAGCTAGCCAGGCCCAGGAAAAAAACTTTACAATATTCTGTCAATGGCCAAAGGCAGAGAGTTGATTTTACAGCAGCTCCAGGTAGCTGGACTCTCTGGACGGCTTCTCCTCCTCCTATTTTATCCATGGATATATGCCAGAGAGGAGGTAAAGCACCACCTGTCCTAGTGGCACTTACCTCATGTTGAGAGGGGGATACTTGGATTAGATAATCTCTTGTGTATCCTTCCTGTTTGATCTTCTCATCTTCCTATGATTCTATTGTGGGGTCTTTCCCAGCACAGTTCTGGGTTCAGAAACAGATGCTGGTGGGGGGTGGCCGGGAGGTGGGTTGGGGAGGAGTAAGGGTGGAAATCAGCCAAGAAGGGAACTGCTAAACATAAAGCTTGAAAACAATAAAAAGATGGCAAAATTGAATATTGAGCAAGGAACAAGAGATTCAACATATTGTGCTAGTACTCCGTGACATCTTTTTGACTAATTCTGAAGCAACCTTTCAGACAATCCAGTCCATATGCATCATATTTGCTAGCTTTCTTAATCTCATTTTAAGTATGTAGAGAAGCGTAGTAAATGTTCCCTAAACACAAATTATCACACAACAATTTTCTGAACTGCCACATTCCCACAAAGCAAATGCCCGCCTTGACATTTTTTCAGAATTCAAAATTGATTACACTTTTCATGATAACCACTCTTAGTGGGCTTCAATACTAATTGGCAAAATGACTACTAATATGCCTCCCCTCTCCCCCCATGGAGCGCGCTTAATTGCTATTTCCTCATGCTGCTTCCCTGGAGTTATCACAGTTGGACCTTTCTTTTGCAAAATAACACATGATTTAAGGATATATTTTAAAAAGGGGTACCAGCCCAGATCAGAAAACTGAAAACTTCCTGTGTTTACAGTGTACTTACTGTAGGATCCTTTCCAAATCCATGCACTGAGGTAGTCAAAGGCTAAGGAATGGGCTATTTGTTCATCCCCAGTACCTCAAAGAGAACAAAATTTCTGATATTATTCTTTATAAACCATTAAGCATTTAGCTAGGTGCTTCACATACTTTGAAGATTAAGTTTTTCACCTAGAGAGCTGTTAATTTAAATAGATTGGGCTTTACCTCTATTTATCCTTTATGGTAGATATAATAGCTTCCAAATGTGGATCTCTTCCTGGTATCAAAGGACAATTTGCCTACCATCAGTTACAATGTATTTTAAGAGGTTTCCATATGTTATAAATATTTTTAAATACCTTTATTTTCAAAGTGCTAGCAAGATACTATGTGATGGCTTTATTCTTTTTCAGGTACAAAATAAGTATGGCCTTGGTTTAACATTGGTTTAAATATTACCAATGTTAAATATTACCAGTATTAAATATTAAATTATAGAGAAATGAAGTTATCTCAGCCAGTTTGTAGGGATGCTTCACAGTTACTGACCCACAGCTGTATGGTAATTTAAAAATTATGGAAATTCCCTATGGTTTGATTAATTACTGGCCTCAGAACTCCACATCCATATGCCATACATGGCTACCTCACCTCCCTCCCCATCTG
>NW_005843482.1:100762-119127 GCF_000455745.1 Alligator sinensis
TAAACTGAGGAAAGTAGAATGCAGATAAAAGGACGTACAAGTAAAGAAAGGCAAGGAAGTAATGGGAGAGTAAACAGGAAAAAGAGCAAGAAACATGGGAGAGACGAGCATTTAAATGAGAATGTAGAGTGTATGATACAGTTTTTTTAATAAACAACCTTAGGCTGTCTGTAACTTGGTAGTAGTTGATAACCTAATTATTTAGTAGTAATTCTGTTTTAGGTTGTTTAAGAAAGGAAGGATGATCCATGTTGAGGCCGCTAACATGGGGTTGGAAGACCTAGGTTCTTTTTTCTACTAAGTCACAAACTGTTTATTTGTGTCCCTGGAAACTCATTAATGTATCTAATTTGTAACACACTGCCTTTACCCTTAAGGCTAATTCACAAAAGAACAGTAAGGAGGACCCATTCACTTTTTTCCATAACAGTTTTGAGGGATCTGAACAAGGTGGAATACAATTACATTTTGGTCCTTAAATCCATTTAGGTATCCAATAGGTGGGATAGAATATGGTCCTTAGTGGTTAAATTCTGTCTAAGATCAATTTTGAAATCCTGAAAAATGTTTGTGGACTGCTATGAAACGCAACCCACCTAAATCTCTTCAACACATACCTAAGGACACCTCAGTTTTAGTAAAGCTCAATAGCTCTGTACCCAGTTTACAGCTAAACCCCATCCAAAAACTAGATTTTCTTCTGCCTACCTTCCAAAGGACCTCATTTAAACAGTGTTTTCTGAACACACCTAAACAACTGGTCTTTGTTTGAATTGCAGTGGCAATTACTACTATCTTTTTTACAACTGATTTAGAAGTGGAAGTCATTGGAAAGGAGCTAGTGTTCCTTGAGAAGTCCTAAGTTCCTGCCCCTGCTACAAATACTTATTTTTAAGTCATTTCATACAGTAATTAGATGATATACATAAATGGTCATTTGAACAAGCACAGACACCTAGTTCTTAGTCTTTGTGTCTCAGTCTACACATCTGCAATACAGTATTGTTCATATTTACTAAGATAAAGGCATTCAAGGTTGGGAACTGTTCACTTAGTATGACAACAGTATAAGTACTCAAGATAGAATGACACAATTTAGCTTTGAAGTCCTTTCCTATAAGTACTTAACTATAACTCTCTGCTATTGAGCTTACATGGCCTGAGAAAGTGCAACACCCCCAAAATGAAAATCTCTTCTAGTGATTCAGACCACCCCACCTCCCTCCCAAACAAATGAACAACATAAATTATCAGGAAAGTTGAGAGATTCTAGCCCAAAATGTACATTTCTTTAACTGTTAGAATTATTCACAACATTTTAATTTGGAAACTAGAATGAAAAAATTGAAATAAATAATAATAAGAGAAAAATTAGCAGTGGCAATACTCTTAAATTCCAGAACACATAAAACACTAATAGTTTTAGACTTATATAATAGTTGGTATATATTATATATTCAGACTCTCAAACAGAAAGTCAGCCATACAGTTTAGGCCAAACCCAATGTTACTGCATGCCTTACTGAAGCTAACTACCCTGTTGGTGGAAATTAAAACACAGAAGATATAACACAGGCAAGTTTTATATTTCATAGTAAACACTTTATGTGTTCATAGTGAATCCAAACTTCAGGAGTCTTCTTTCCTTCCTTCTTTATTTCTTTCCTTTGATATTGTGAGAGGGGCAGTAAAAGCCCCTCTAGTGTGTCCCAGAACCCCGCCCCATGTGTCCCAATACTCACTGCAGGAGCCCAAATAAGTGGCAGCCGGGGAGAAATGCAGACCTCCAAATTCCAGAGCTGCCTGAAGCTGCATATTGGGGAGGGACAGGGGCAGAGCTTCAGAGAGATGTGGGCTGCTCAAAGAGCAGCTGGGGGCAACGATGAGTGGCCAGCAGGGGAAGAGTGGGATACCAGCCAGAGCCAAGGATAGCAAGCCTCGTGGGTGGAGAGACAGAGCAGAGCAACTGCTGGAGGCCTCAGACAGACCAGTCAACTAGCCTAAGCCTGTGGAACCAAGGGACACTCAGGAGTGACATCACAGCCCCACTAGGGAATCCAGGTACAGTGGCTGGGGATGGCAGCAGGGAGCTGCTAGCCCTCACAGGCAGCTCGGCAGGGAGGAAGGTGCAGCCCAGCATGGGAACTATGCTCCCTACCAGCTCAGGAGGAATGGAAGATAGACCCCAGGTCAGTGGGAACCCAGAGGCGGACACGCTGAGAAGATGGATCAGGGTGGGGCACGGAGTGGCTGCCTACCCCCACAATTACTAGGAGAAAAGGGACGAGCATGTTCCCCCTTTTTCTCTTCTCCTTCCCTTTTTCTGAGTGACCAAATGGGCACTGGGAGACAGGATCCCAGGGGTCTGTCAGCAGAGGCCAGATGTTTTCTGTTGGATTCATTTGGATTTCCAGTTAGCCCTAAGCCAGGGCAGGATTATACGCCCAAGTTGGCCTGAAGTTGAGGAACTGGCCGTGGGGAAGATTCTGCTGGCTGAGAAGGCCCAGCCCATTCTGAGGTGGGCAATCTGGATGACAAGAGATATCATTCAAGGGAAGACCTGCAGAGTACAGTGTTTTCCCAGGCTGTGGATGTGATAAGGGTGGGGTAAAGAGGAGGTTTGGAGCCCCATGAAGAAAAGATCAGTGTCGAGACCTCGTCACTTTTGGGGGCCACCTGAAGGGAACTGCCTCCTCAATAAGGAACACTGAAGACGTGGCAGATGAGTAGGAGAAGCACCCATACCATCTAGGTGGCACCAGAGCCCAATCTCACCCTGACGTCGCTTGGGAGCAAGGAACCTATCAAGAAGGGGCCAAAGCCCTATTACACCTACAAGCGACAAATATGAATAACCTGTCTATTCAATACTTAATATTGTTTAACTTGCCTTGAAATAAGAACTAGAGGTACCTAGATAAAAGTCTGAGACATGGATAAGTATATAAGGGGTGTACATTAGGATCTGTGGAAATGCCTGTTTACCAGAGCACCCCATGGGATGACAAGTTCAAATGGTCACAGACTTCTCCAAGACCGTTTTGGGCTGGACATAAGGAAGAACTTTACAGTCTAAGCCCCAAGGCCTGAAACAGACCGCCACCAGAGGTGGTGCAAGCACCTAATCTGGATTCCTTTAAGAGTCAATTGGACGTTTATCTTGCTGGGATCCTGTGACCCCAGCTGACTTCCTGCCCCTGGGGCAGGGGGCTGGACTCGATGATCTTCCAAGGTCCCTTCCAGCCCTGATGTCTATGAAATCTATGGAATCTCTACTTATGGTTGCTTCTCTAAACACATTCCCTTTAAAAAATACTACTTATATAACCATGCATACTTGAGTCCAGATTCCATTCCATTTATTATTCATCTAAGTGGATTTAGGCACCAAAGTGTGATTCTATTCCACAGGGCATAACCAGCATTTGATGCCCTGGGCAGGTAGAATGTGGAAGAACCACCAGCTGAGGTCCCTGGTAGCTCGTGGGACCTAGGGACTTTCACCCTCACCTTTGGTGTCTTGCCACTTGCTGTCAGGGCTGGATGCAAGAAGAGGATGATGAACAGCGTGGAGTATGAGTATGTCAATCTGGCAGCAGTGGGCTGTCCGGAGGTGGACCAGCTTGGTAACCTTCAGCCTGCTGAGATGGTGGGGCAGAGAGTGCCATGGGGCCTGCTGAGGCAGAGGCCCCATGACTAGTTCTGTAAGGGATACTGGTGGGTGGGGACTGTTTTGAAGAAGAGGTGGGAACAAGCCCACCTGCCACCCATCACCCACCATCAGGCTAGAGCTCTTGACCCTGCAACCCAGGCAGAGGAGGCCACCAAGTAGATGAATTGGTAGGCCTCCACCTAAACCAGCTCAATTGGGTCCTGGACATTGAGGAGCAAGGTGTTGGTGTTTGCTTCCAAGACCATCTTCATGGCCTGTTGGAAACAGAAACAGGATGCTGAGCTACATGGATCATTGTTCTGACTCGGTATGGCACTTCTTGTTGCCTTCTGTTTTCATTTAACAGCATTAGTGACTCCAAAGACAAGTTTCCCAATCATAGCAGTAGAATCCTTGATGTTTTGGCTAAATTCCAACTCAAATAATCCTGCTTAAATTCTGCCTTTGGTTCAATTTGTTTTTATTCTTTACTTTGCAACATTTTTGTGCATATTTAAAAAGTGCCTCCTTTTTACTCATAATTATGATTACTTCTGTATATGTCACTTAGCCATTTGGGCATTGTGAGACATAATTAATGTTTAATGAGTGCTTTTAAAGTTTCAGAGAAAAAAAGAGTTTGTCCTGGTAGCTCTGTACAGATATCAGCATCCCACTACCTCTTTTTTTTTTCCTATTTGGATAACAGTGTAGGAATAGTCTTCACAATTATCCTCTTTGCTACATTATCCACATGCCCATTGTAGAAAGTATCTTAAATTATCCCTCAATTATTCTGCTAATTAATTTTATTTCTTTTGTGCCAGTAAACAACTGCATTTTCTTTACTAGAATGGTATAAAACAATAATCTTGTGTATGGCTAGTTTTCTTTTATATCTTGCATAACTGGATAGCAAAGGCCTAATCAAATAGAGAGGAAGGAAAGAGAAGGTATTCTGAAATTATTTGAAAAAAATAGCTTTATTTGGAGATTGATTCTTAACTTGGTGATTTAACTCAAATCTAGTAAGATATAGTTCCCATCTTTTTCAAAGCTTTTGACATCAAAACATCCCAACCATATAGCATGGATTATGACCAAGAGAATAATACCCATGAAGAATGTCTGACAGCATTAGAAAAATAATTATAAAACATTATCCTCAGGAAAGTTAGAAAAACTAAAGGCAAGACAAATCTTTCTGACTTCTGAAGCAGATACATAGACTTGTAATATAGACATTTCTTCAGAATGAGAGCCATTTCTGATAGCTGTTTATCCAACCATTGCTAGAATAAGCCCAGCATTTGACATTATGAAAAAGAGTATAAGCAAAATAAATTTACATTTATTACTATAGGCATTGTAAATTCTTTTTGCCTGTAATTCTTTCTGCTGATTCTGTAATAACTGAAATTTTTGCTGACAGTTACTCTAACCTTATTTTTCAAGATGTAGAGATGTTGCCATGAGTAGGGGCAAACTGATGACCTTGATCTAGTGATCTGCAACATTACATGTTAAAGTGAAAAGAAGTCAACTGAAGCAGAACCAATGTGACTGAACTGGTTTATTGAAGCAGATATCAAGAATTTCTTGATAAAAGGAGAAGCAGCTGTACAATGCAGAGGGCAAGATAACTCACTATGGTTTTCTTTAACTGAATGGTAAGGACTTCATATAAGTGTCTCAGACATTTAATGTATTGTTTTGGGTAAAAGTGCACATAGCAAAATACTGAAAGGATAAATTGGTTTTCCAACAGTCAATATAGGTAATTTCTGAAAACACAAAATATCACAATACCTTGCATTTAATACATACATTTTTGAAGGATGTGTTAGTGAAAGTTCAGAACCATATATCCCAACAAGCATATGTTTTGTAATCTTTCAGTCTTCTTTTTGAATCCAGTACAAATTTGGTTTGCATTACACTAGAGTCAACAATCTATTCCATGACTGATAAATCCAGGCCATGATTTAGAGAGAGCACTTTGGAGAATGACAGGAACTGCTTATTCTACTTATTTTAATTATTAACAAAGTGGAGCCTTTGAACTGATGCAAGGTTTTCTGCCTCTTTTTTTCCATTTGGAAACAGTATTGGCACTGAGAAGACAAAACCTATATGCACACAAGTGCACTAGCTAATCCAAGAAATAAAAGAACAATAACTTGTTGTGTAAATTTGTTGGGTTGGATAAATGAGATTTGACCAAGGACTACTCTGAGAATAAAAATGCCAACTACTGAATTAAATTATTCTAAGATGCTTGCAGTAATGTTAAATTGTGGAGTATACGTTATGGCAGAAAACTTGGTCTTGCTTCAATATAACTTTGTTCTGAGAAATATTAGCTGGGCACTTCCAAATTCCTAAATGTGACTCAAAACTTCTTTGACTCATTAACTGATCTTTTCCTAAAAATCTGTGCATGATGCAGGTGGGGCTCTAAAATCCAACTACATTAAGGAGGCTTAGAAACACACACACATACACACAGAGTTTCTGTAGTGGGTAGATTAACAATAAATGAAACTGTACTTTATACTCTATGTCACAGCAGTAAATACTTTATGTTTGCATTTAAATTGTGTGCATGTCAAAATGGACTGTTCCATGTTCTGAGATCCTTTTTTAAAATATGAACTGAAGCAGTAATTTCAGGGGTTAAATAGAACACTGAAAAGATGCTAAAAATGAAGTGATATAAAATAAGTCTTAAGAAGCTACCAGATGGTGTTACAAGCTGGCAGTTTTTGTTCAGAAAACCACATTTTAATCAAGTACTGTAACTGCTAAATGGTCTATGAGGGTGAATGTTCTATAACATATTAAAACTCACGCAAGTGAAAAGAAGCAAATAAGAATGTTAATACTTATAAGAACTGAATGAAAAGGGGATTTTAAAGTAATTTATACATTTAATTAACTCATCAGTCATTAGCCAGTATATTACTTATTCCTATGGTGAGGTAATTAACTAGAATCCATCTCATTCTGCAATAATGCCATTGATGTTATCTAATTAATAGTGATTCATATCTTCTGAATGTTCTCTTGCCAGCCTTAACTCCACCCTCCAAAATAAATGTGTATACATTTTTGCCATTTTAAGACTTAATTAGAGTTTCATGCAGTAGGATGAATCAAATAAAACTTTATGCTCATACCAAAAATGTAATACCGGGTGATATTTAGCAGCTCTAAATGAAATGTCATGAATTTGATATGTTGCATTTCTTTGCTAAATATTCAAAAGGCTAAAAGTATAATTTCATGCAACAGGTAATCTGAGGTTCCTTCCTTTGTTTCAGTTTCTAAGATTAAAAAAAAATGTTAACTATATTTTGACAAGGGGATATATTTTTGTCTGTTCAACTGGAATAATTTCATAATGATATTGGCTCAGACTTTAAACTACTTTTATAAGAAGCCACCATGCGATTTCACAGTTTACAGAAACTACAATACTAGCATATATTCTAGCATATTAAGTATTCCTTTCTAACTTTCTTCCATTTACAAATGGGATAACAATTTCATCATTGCCCCAAGGTTGATAACTCAGATTTTTTTTTTGCCTTTACATGCCCAGAGGTGACAGAAAAAAGTGAATCAAATATGTTGTGTTGTGCACCTATAAGATTCACCACTTATTGTCAGTATAATGATATTAAAATAGATCCTGTGAATTAATACACTTCTTAATTTTTATTTCTCAGTTTCTACTGCTACTAGTTGCAAAGAAATGGAGTAAATAATGAAGAATACCAATATATTTTTCTTCATTTTAAATAGTATACAATATTTGCACAATTCTAAACTATATAAATTGAAATGGATAATACAAATAGCACTCACATGCACTGAATAATTCACTTGTTGACATTTAGTGTGTAAAGCTACAGATCAGACAGTGGTGAATAGCTCATGGTCAACTTGTTGAAAATTCCTGTATACAAGACTAAAATATTTGCTCACTGCGTGGAATTTTGCACTTGAAGAGTTTCTAAAGTTTCCTATGTTCCTGAATGTTTCTGAATGTGAAAATAAATAGATAGGTGGAACAGCTTTTAGGTATGTACCACTTTTTCATCATTTTTTATAGCATTCATTAAGGATACTATATTGTTTGTTCTTTATTTAGCCTAAGTTATTCAAGATATCACTTGTCTTGGGAGTCTAGTTCAAAATTAATACATCTCACTACAGAAATAGTTTTCTTTTCTAAATTTATCCTTTATATCACTCCATGACTCCTAGTTATGCAATCTTTACAATTACCATTTATGTCATACCGAAGTATTGTATTGCAATCAGGAAAAAATAAAAAGAAGTAAGCTTTCTATCTTGAAAAAGAAAGATCATAATGGAAGCTTTGCTTTCAGTTCTCAACCTTAGTTATTCCATAGAAAAAAACATTGTCTTTAAAATATTTGCACATAAAATCTTCAATATTTTAGTATGACACACAGAGAAAAAAATATTCATGAATAGGATAAAAGTGAATAAAAATGGTATCATAATCATTTACATAATTTGCTTCATATAATTATAGTATTAACTGTAACCACTGCCCACACTTCTTTCTGATATTTGCCTGCTGTTTATTTTCCAAATCTGTTATTTGTATTAAAGATGTTGACTCTTTCTCTAAACTATACATTTAAAAAAAATCACAATTTTTTCCTCCAAGCTCAGTCTGAAGTAAAATTGAGCTATATTGTTTGGAACTATAAACACTGGAAAACACTGGTATTCTCTCTAACAGGAGCTTACCTTTGTCATTGATTCATTTCCTGTTTCCTCTTTAGACTTACCTCATTGAAGCCAGGCAGAATGCTATCAAGCAGACAAAATGAGGTACATATGATGCTCATAAAAATAATATCGATAACCTCCTCATTCTATTTGGTATTAGGGATCCATGTCTAAGAAACTGGGAAGGCAGCTATGCAGCTTGATATTACCCTGCCTGGCTTCAAGGAGGTAAGTCAAAGGAGGAAACAGGAAATGAATCAATGGCAAAGGTAAGCTTCTGTTAGAGAGAATGCCAGTGTTTTTCTAGGGAACAATGAGGAACCTATTAATTGGTTTAGGCCCATCTGAATAGCTCCAATTCAACAGCTAATTTGGGTTATTTGTCCTTGGCCTATAGCAAGGATAAATGAGGATAATAATGGGTATAGTTCCTAGCTTATGGAAGAAAGAAGTTTGAGTAGGCAGCAGAGCTGGAGAAAAAATCTCTGAGAGAGAAAGATGCAGAAACTGCAGCACAGGCTGCCAGTCATTTTGTCATTCCTCTCACTACAGGTGTCAAAATGGAACTACTCAGTGCCTTGTTAAGGAAAGAATTAAGTCTAGGTAAAACTGAATGTGCTGGTTCTTTTCTGTTGCTTCCTGTACATGTCTGCATAGATTAAAAAATATAGTTGTTTTTATATAATTGTTCTGAGTCACTTTAACTAAGGGCCATTGGTACACACTCCTAGAGAGAAATTTTGGGTACCAAATATAGTTGGGCCTGGCATATCACATTTAAGGGATTGAAAACAAATGGATTGCAACCCAGAGATCTGCATTGTTCCACACATAGGCAATGGAAGAACCCAAATCTGTTTACTGCAAGTCACACTCTGGAAGTGCTAAAAGGTAGGCCTGTGCAAAGTGGCAAGTATTTGATTTGGATTCGGCTGATTTGGAAGGGCACTGATTTGATTCAGTGATTTGAGTCACTGTCCCAATTCAATTAGGCCAAATTGGATTCAGAGTTTCGGCACTGATTCAGAGATTTGGCCATAGACTATAACAGTGAATCACTAAAATACCTATAACTTTGTCATTTTTTTGCCAATTTGGATGACAACAGCAGAGATGGTAGCCCCTTCTGCGGGCATGAAGCCTGCCAAGTTTCAAGGACATGATATAGGTGCAGGGGCTTCTCTGAAAGTGTCCCTCAAACACTTGAAAGTAAAACTTGTATTATTTGTGTGTGTTAAGGCAGAGCTAGATGAAAACAGCAGGGATCATAGCTCCTTCTGAGAGCATGAAACCTGCTGAGATTCAAGGAGATAGGTGAAGGGGTTTCTGTGAAAGTGCCCCTCAAACCCTTGAAAGCAAAACATGTATCACTTGCATGTGTTAAGGCAGAGCAGTATGAATGCAGCAGGGATGGTAGCCTGTAATAGGGGGCCTCCCCAATGCTGGCTACATCTTAGCCTGCCCACCTGTTTCTTGGTCAACCACACACCCCTCTTTCACCTACCACTCCTTGATGGAAAACTGATTCAGTTGTTACCCAGACAGGAGACTGCCCATTTAGGTCCCTGATGTCTAGGGGTGGCATCCATTTTGCAGCTCCATACCTTCCCTACACTGTAGCCCATGCCTCGCAGATGGCTTTCTCCAGCCAGGGTTGTGCATGCGTGTGATGGCTGGAGGTTACCAGGATCCCCTACCTGCCTTTCTCCAGGGAGCTTAGTGGTCCTGGCATTTCCTGTGGCTGTTGTGCCACCAGAAGTCCCACTAGCTCTCCCTACCCTGGCAGGGTGCAGTTTTAGGTCATGCCCAAGACTTGGGGCCTCCTCCTTCCCCATAGGCCTAGCTCATACCTCCAAGTTCATCCTGGCATGGAAACTCAGCAGGGACATGTTCTTCCCCTCCTTCCCTGGCTGGTAAAAATTAAACTGCCACCTCCAGCTCTGAGAGTAGGGCATTAAATGGTTGTGAAAGCAACTCAAGAAAGGAAATAGGTGCAGAGTGAGGAGGGAAGCACTCACTCCATCTGCATGTGGAAGTCGGGGTACCCCAGCAGCAGGAGGTTCACCTTCAGGAACACCAGCTGCTCCACCAAATCAGGATCCAAGGAGGTGTGGTGGGGTGTCACAACATCCCCAGCAATGCTGAACACCCTCTCACTTAGAACATTGGTTGGTGGACAAGACAGGTGTTCCTGGGCAACCATGGGCAGATCTTGCCATATCTGGCTGTGGGTTGCCCAATAAGCCAATGGGTTGAATTGCAGTGGCTCCAAATCCTTGGTGAGATAGGTCGCTACTGAGGCCTCTGCTGGGTGGTGGGGTCTGGTGCCTCTGGACCCCAACATTGAAGCTATGCCCTTGACTCACATTGGCAGGGCTATGGTGGAGGAAATTGGCTGGTGCTTGTAGTGCTGGCATAGGAAAGTGGATCCCCCTCTTCCACATCCCTCTGCCTCTGCCCTTCTGCTTCCATCTCTGTTCACCAGCACCTCTGTCCATTGATGGAGGGTTTTGCTGCTGCAGATGCTCCCCTTCACCCTCGGGTCATGCATGTCTGCCACCACATGGACCGTATTGGACCACAACAGATCCAGCCATTTCTTGATGCCCTCCTTTAGCCACTTCACCAGTGCATGCACCTCCTGGGAAAGTGGTTTCCCCAGCTAGGAACATTGATCCTCTGGAACTTCCCTATTCCCTATCAGGCCGAATCTTCTCCAAATTGAATTGGCAACCAAAGCTTCGCACATCCCTATTAAAAGGGTGTGTCCACGTGCATGTGCACATCTTTCTTCCTGGAGACAAATAGCAGTGGCACATAGTGGTGCCACTGCTACTTGTCCCTGGGAAATCCCTATGCATGTGTGCTCTGGCATGTGTCAAGTTGCCTTGGGTCGGGTAGGGGAGGCTGGGCCAGCACCTGGGCTGGCCTCAGAAGCCTTACCTGGCATCCTGTGGGCCTCCTGGGGCTCCAATGATGGCGATCTGGCACACAGAGCCTGGCCAGCAGTTAGAGTTTGGCTCCAGCCATCCAGGCTCTGGTTTTGGGCAGCACACATTGCTGCAATGTGCACCACCCTGCTCTTTTCAGGCACTGTTTTGTTTTGTTGTTTTTACATTGGTTGTGCTGCTAATGCCTGCATGTGCAGTGCATGTGCAGCACTGCATACCACACACATGCGCTCATACAGATGCACTCAAAAAGTTCCAACAAATAAACCCAGATGAGGGGTTCAACAGATATTGGTGGAGTGAGTCATTACAATGTGAAGAAATCTTTTTTTTTCTTTTAAGTACAAATATGTTTCTTCACACAACTGATTTTATCTGCCTTTTAATGTCCCTGGTCAAGAAAGAACACATTATAAAAACTATGTGCAAAATTCTGCACATGCTACAGTTACTATCCTGCCAGTAGGAAGGTAAAATGATAGAGACCTGGCCTCACACGTTTCTTTACCTGTCATTTGTATTCTGGCCTCTTTCCTTAAAATATACATTTGAAAAGTCCATAAAACCTAATATCCAAGTTCGGTGTGAAATATAATTGAGTTCTGTAGTTCAATTTTTACTATGTTCAATTTTTTTTCAGAACCAGGTAAAAAATTCATCTTGACATTGCAGAAAAAGCTGTCCATAGGATACTGAAGTGGAGCAAGGACAAAGGGAAGGAAACGAAGTTCAGGACCTTTCTTGGTTATTCTTGCTTCTAAATGAATCATAGTTAACTCAACCATATACCTGCTTTTTCCATCCACTAGTGAGGTTTTGAAAATTATAAAAATGCTGCATGAAATATGATTATTTTTCTTGGTAATTGTATGAAAGATCTCTAGTAGTATTTACAGACATTAATCAAATTTGGAATCCCATGGTATCAGGCACTGTACATACATAAAAATAAAATGACTGTCTTATAATTTAACTTGACAAGAAGGACAGTGTGAAAATGGCCTGTCCAAATCCAACCAGAAATATATTGTACAGCTAGGAATCGCATACAATAGTTCTCAATACCAGGCCAAAGTTTTAATGAAAAATCATCTTTTCAAATACCTGCTCAGTTGTATAAGAAACTGAATAAATGTGTTCTTTACTCTTTTGTGGATGTTTTGCACAATTTAGACTCTTGTTACAACTCTACTGGTATAGCCAGAGAAGAGTTGGCCTGATAGAACAGCTGAAGAAGCAGAAGCAGTGGATGCTTGCTTGGGGCCACACTCATTTCTGGTTTCTCTGAGTATGCCCTGAAGCCAGCCTAAGTGTGGCTTCTGAAGTAGCATAGGAGCTCTGAATCCTTCTCCACTCTAAGACCTCGCCTTTTTCATTCCTCATCTGTCCTGGTTCTCTGTGGCCCCAACTCAGGAAACTTCTTTCCAGTTCAGCTCCTGAAAGAGACACTCTACCTCTTGATAAGGAGAAATGTACTTAGAAGTTCCAAGCAGCAGAACAGGCAGCATTATTGTAGCAGGTAACCATTGATCCCCTGGATTATGGTGTATATGTAAGAGGTGTAGTCAGACGCCTGATGAATCTGTGGCTGACAAGCCCAATTCAAGACTGGCACAGCATGTTACAAATTTCCCAGATCCATATGTTTTCTGAGCTGGAATACAAGTTTATAGCAAGTGGCTGTCTTATTTTTCACTTTGCTTCCATCCTCCAGATCAAAGTTGCTTCATGTTGAGCTGCACTCAGTGCCAGATATTCCTTTCAGATTGGACAGGATTCTGCATGCTTTTCCTAGCTTTCTACGTTGATGTTAAATTACTTCATATCATTTTTGTGCACATAGTGGTACTCCTATAGAAGATGACCCCACTTTCTAGAGCTGTCTCAAATCTCACTATACAACATATTCTTGGGGATTTATTTACTTTATTGGGGAAAAGGCCACCCAGCCAGAGGTTCTTTGCTGCCCACCAAAGAGTTCATCAGTCTCTCTGCCCCAATCCAGCCAACACAAGCTTGAGCACCTATAGAAGTCTTCCTCTCTTCAGCCAGCACCCATATTTCCTGAGGCTGCTCTGTTCATTGTCAAGTGTATCTTAGTCTCCTCCTCTCTAATTTCTCTTTGCGGGTATTTCCTTCAAAAGATTAGTATCAAGCCCATCTGAAGTATCAACAGAACTATTCAAGTTCTTTACTGCTGGAACCCCATTTTGTCTGGGAGACAGCTCCACTAGCAGCAGGGGCCTTATTAACCTTTCTTTCTCATAGGAAGAATGTCTTTCTTAAGATATGGGAAGAAAACAGACTCAGTGAAGCTAAAATCATGCAGGCAGCTCAGTGGTTGAAGAGGAGGTGCCACATATGTTTTTGCCCAATAGCCTTACACTTACCTGAGAAGTGAGAGACTTTAGTTTATACTGAAATCAATGCTGCTATCAGCTACATGTACATCTAAGCAAGCTGGATTCTGACATGACAAAATCAGATAGATGTCTCTCCTCTGAGTGAACTCTATGGCAGAATGCCATTGTTCTCCTGACACAAGAATTGCATTTATTGGATAAACAGCTTCTAAGTTGTAAATTTTAATAAGCAGTCTAGAATAGCCAAGTTCATTTTCTAGCCATACTGATCCTTTTTAAAAACCCAATATTCAAAAGGCCCAAAGCTGCCTTTATACCATGGGCATCATAATTATTACAACATCTTCACAAAAAGATCATACTCATTACTTCCTGTGGTCATTCCCTTTAAAAAAAACAACTCATCAGTTAAGTTTAAGAAGACTTACAGTAACAAAAGAAGAACAAGGGACATGAAAGTCAAATTAAGCCTATATGAATTTGACAGAATAATACAGCCATGATAGCATAAGCAATAGGTAAAAAGAGGGTGCTAGATGCCAATATCATATGCTGTGTAGAAAAGAATAAAATACATGTATGACTATAACTACATCAATGTTTTTTATTATTTTAACAGATTTCCCCAAAGCAAGAATGCCTTTAGTATTGCAAGTTTATCTTAAAAGGGATTATATTTTGAATAAGAATCCAGTCAGCATCCAAATACTTGGAGATTTTAAGTGAGGAATGATTCCGATATTCATTATGGGGAGGTACAAATATAATATGTGAGGATGTAGTTAGATGCTTACTGAAGATGCCAGTAAAGACCTGTTCTTCCTTTCAGGATCTAATGACATAAAGAACATAACAACAACAACAATAATAAGGGAAACAAAAATAGGGTGTGAAATCCATGCTACTTTGCATAATTGATATATAATCCATTAAACCAAAACAAAGTAATACCTCAGAAAAAAAAATACTAAAATATAATTTTAAACATATCTCAACTATCCCTAGTACAAAAGTCTTAACTGTAATGGACATGCACTCTGAATATGTGTGTTATCTAATAACTTCAACTATTTAACATGTTTCCACATCCATTTTCATGGCATAAGCTACTTGAATTCAGTAACATGGAATATGTACCCCTCCTTGATCTCTTTTATATTGAGCTAAAGGATAAGAGTGCCCTATGAATAAAGTAATCTCTAGCTGTACTCACTGAAGAAGACAGCCATAAGGATGTTTCTAGATAATCTCCTTTACCAGCAGGGGGTGCCATCTACAGACATGAACCTGTCACATACAGTATTATATTTCAGAGATTCCAAAGCAGTAGTATGGTCCATAGGGCCAGCCCAGAAAGCTGAAATTATTTTGACAATCTCTAAGACACTAACTCCTACCTGGGTCTTCTCAAGTCTTTGGGACAACCTAAGATCAGGAATGCATTAAACTGCCTAGATTGGAAATTCCAGACAAAAATCTAATCTGTGTTTAAGAACATATTGAAACAAGGACTGTAGAGTTCTAGATAGTGGACTTAGAAGATAAGATTTATTTTAAAACGATGATTATTAACAATAATGTAATCATGGATAGAACTTTGCATTTTGGGATCTCAAATACTTTAAGTTAGAAAGGTAAAGTTAGTTAAGCTACAGCTAAATTTAAAGCTAAGCTATTAAAACTATTTAAATCTTAAATATTTAAGCATCATCAGGGAAGGAGAATACAAAAGCAGAGACTTGAGAGTAACAAAGGGTCCCATGCTCAGGTTCCTCCTGATCCTCCTCCCCTATAGGGTCCTTGAGAGGGATCCCCACCCCATCCCTGTCCCCCAGGAGGGGTCCCCAAGGCCACCATGGACCAAGGCACACCACCAGCTCATTTCATCCACGCCATTGAAGGGAGGGTGTAGGCTTGGCATCCCACCTCTAGACTGTTGGTAGATATATAGAATTGCTTGATTGCTTGTATTGTTGGGGGGGGGTTCTGTTATCACTGTGTATCAATAAATTTGCCTATTAATGAATGGAAAGGTTGTGGTTGGTCTCAGGGTGGGTCCCCCCATAATTAGGCATCTAGGGCCAACACAGTATGTGTGCTTCTGACTTCCTGAGACACAAGTATCTCAGGAGTGACAAGTGAGCAAGGTTTAATGACTCATAATCCTCTCATTTCTCTGTCCTGGGAGCATTTAGACACTATACAGCATAGTTCACTCCAGACAGTGCACAGGGGTGCAAGTGTACAGATTTAGGACTGTCCAGAATCCCACTGCTGAAACTTATTAGCTCAAATGGCTACTTGAATTTTTAAGTTGGCAAATACCCATGTGATAATTGACTACTTCACATTTCCAGGAAAACCAGCAGAACCTGTTTTATCTATTTAGCCTCACTCACACCCATTCCACAACAAGGAAGGTTGGAGATAAGAACTTACATGCTCCAGAGCTAGACCTGCTGGACAAACTACGTAACTCTCAAAGCAGACAGACCCTAAATGTGATAGATATTATAAAACTAGTTGCACAACCTGATTCAACTACATCTGGTTCAGATAAACTATGTCCATCAAGCTTTAGTTTTCACATGATGATTGGGCCCCTAAACAACATATAACCCCGTGAACGTGTATCATGTTATGGGTAACTGACGGGTAACAGGATAACAGACTTGCTTAAGGGTGAGATTACATGTCACAATTAGACAATATTAAGTGCACTTAAATCTTATTTTAACATGCTAGGTGCCCTCTAGGCATCCTAAAGTTACATCGCTTTATCTGAGGATTATCATTGAGCCCTGCTACTTAGTTCACTGGCTACTCTCTTAAGAAAAAACAAATAATTTTCAGTATTTCAATATCCCAGGAGGCACATTTACCAGCACAGACTAGCTATCATTTGGAAATTTATGGTCCTGGGGTGACAGCTGGGAACAGCTAGACAGCAGATGAGTGGGGATGGGAGAAGAAAGAGGAATGTGGGACAAGGAGACAGGGGAGCAGGGGAAGGGGACATGGGGAAAGAGGGATTGGGAAGATGGGAGCAGGGGGAGCAGGGTGTAACAGGGTAACAGACAACCTGGCTGAGGAGCAGCAGCTGTGTGAAAGCTGATGAGGGAGGGGCTTGCTAGGAGTTAAAAATCTCAGGATGTGTGGGAGAAGAGTCAGAATGGGAAACTGTTGGGCTATGCTGAGGGAAAGCCTGCTGTGGCCAGGACGGTAAGGTTTCTGTTTATTTGCTTATTTTTTTTAAAGAATCTGTTTATTACCGGGACTCACTGAGAAATTGTTTGGGGAGCAAAAGCCTGACTGAAGATGCCCCAACATGGCAACCTGCTACAGTGGGGAAGAAAGAAGATGGCAGTGTGGGAACCTGCCTCCTAGTTGTGGGAGAGGGGTGGGTGGAAGGGGCAATACAAGCAGCTGAGGGCACTCTCAGGGGAGATTGTTGGGGAGATTTTGGGGATGATCCATGTTGTAGGATGGCCATCCCAGCAATTGGGGGTGATTGGGGAGCATGGAAGGAGTGATTGGTGTTGGATCCAAGTGTTGTTGGGGGGGTTCTAACTCCTTCCTCTCTCACTCCTTTTTCCTTCCTCCTCCTATTTCCTATGGCTTATATACGGCCAGAGAGCCAGTGAGCCAGGTAGGCAAAAATAAGATTTGGTAGCTCCTAGCTATGCTCCTGCTAACCAACCCTGTAGCAACAGGTCAGAGAGATATGCACGTTAGAGAGGCCACTAATCCTTACTATGTGACTGTTTGCAGCACATGTTAACTTTAGCACAGCCTAATACTTTCTAGAGTTAGTATGCACTGACTGTAATGTGCAACTACACCCTAAATTAGACGGCCGAGTCACTGGCAAAACAGGAGTGGAACACAAGATGTGTCTTCAAGTGCTCTGTTGTTTATCAAAGGACAACAATCCTTTTGGAATCAGCAGCAGACATTCAAGGCAGATATTAAGGGAAAGGTCAAATCAATAACTATTTCACGCTGGATACACAAATATCATACTAGAATGGAAAATCAGCAGCACAAAAATGAATGAATCTAGAGAAGGTTATAAGAAACTAAAATGAGTTAATTCTTCTACATATTACCCTTAAATTTCTAAATCATTCAAAGCAGATATTTATGTAAAAGGCTCAGAAATCTCTTTGTATTTGTTCCTTCCTTCCTTCCTTCCGCTTGGACGCTGCGGACCAGGCTCGCTTGGAGCTGCGTGGGGCGATCCCGAGCGTAAGACTCACCGGCTTCCTATCTCTTTTCTTTCTTCACTCCCACCTGTCTAAAGGTCTCTAGCCTCTGTTTATTTTGCTTTCTGACTCTTTTCTTGCTTTTTTGCAGCTTTCTCCCCCACTTTTCTCTCCTCTCTCTTCCCTCCCCCTCTGCTTCCGGTTTCTTTGTCTGTGAGACGCTTCTCGCAGCCTTCTCTTTTACTGTCTCTTTCCCTTTCTTTCTCTCTTTTCTGTCTGCTTGTTACGGGGAGTTACCTTTTCCATTAGCCTGCCTTCCAGAGGTGCTCTTAATTACCTTCCATCCCCCTGTCACCCCTTAGTTTTCCTTTTCTTTTTGCTGTTTTAACCCCCCCCCCCCCCCCTTCCCCCCTCCCCGTTTTTT
>NW_005843482.1:119385-119712 GCF_000455745.1 Alligator sinensis
TGGGGCTCGAGGTTTGCATGGAGGCTCTAGCGGCGCTCCTGGGATGGCGTACCATCCGCTATGTGGGTTGTGTGAACACAGTCCCGATGATTTATTTGAGCACGCCTGCCTTGGTTGACAGGGTGTGTGCGGAGGCTTAGACATTGCGGGCATCCACTACCCTGTCACGCCCCTGGAGACTCAGGCAGTGAGGGTGGTGATCTCCAACATCCCACCACACGTTTCTGATCGGGAGCTGGCCAGAGGACTCGAGGCCTGTGGAGTTCCTACGAGTCCTTTTCACCGACTGCTGATGCGAAGCAAGGACCCTCAGGGGAAGCACGTCCT
>NW_005843483.1:0-4470 GCF_000455745.1 Alligator sinensis
GTCGAATTAACAAAACTTTAACAACAAATGCTGTTTCTAATTTCCTCAGGCCCATGATTAATAACAACAAAAAATGTGGCATGGGGAGGGGTTGCAAAAAGGAGCTCTCAGCTTTTGTCTGTCTGTTTAACAAGTACATTGCCGAGCCTGGAATAGAGCATTTGTCCTGATGGAAGTATCGGCAGGTTTACTGGTAATTAAATGGTTATGGATCCATCCACTTAGTATGCTAGTAAAGAGCAAATTTATTCAGTTCAGATGAGAAAACAGGAACGAGTCCTAAGTCACTTTGCTTGGAGATGTGCTGCAAAATATTATTGCTATTTTACTCTGAAACAAAAAAGTATCATTGATCGTAACCAGAGTCTGAAGCACTTGCATAGTGCTTTCCTGATAGACTGCAGTAAACTAATTTGGTAGCCTGTCAAGAAAATAGTACTAACAGAAATAACATTTCTAACCTGAAGTCTGTTTTAACAAAATGGTGAGAGACTTAATCTTGAGAGGGGCTTCTTTCTTCCACTGATCACCTTTTTCCAGGGGCAGGGCAGCCAGCCGGCCTGTGGTCACAGAACTACACTGGGATGCTGAAGAGCAGATGTCCCTGCCATCCAGGTCTCGGGAGCAGATGTTAGAGAGCATGTCATCAAGACCCCACCCCTATTTAGAAATATGGAAAAGGAATCGTGGTCATGACCCTGACACCTCTTTGTGCACCTCCTCTTCCTCCTCCTCACCCCCTACTCGGTCTTTGCGCAAGGCAGCAATCCCAACATCACTGATAATGTTACCTTTGACACAACTGCCCCTAGAGAAGTACAGCACTTCAGTGGTGTGACCTCCTCTTCCTCCTCCTCACCCCCTACTCGGTCTTTGCGCAAGGCAGCAATCCCAACATCACTGATAATGTTACCTTTGACACAACTGCCCCTAGAGAAGTACAGCACTTCAGTGGTGTGAAGGTCAGGGAGCAGATTCAAATTCCAAAAGCCAAATTTCAGAGTAGAAAAGAAACACCTGACTGCCAGCCAGAGCAGGCTGACCTTCATGCCCATTGATGCCTCGGGAGGAATGGAATGAATCTCATCCCTTTGCTCCTTCTGGTTTGGATCAAAGCATAACAAAGTTGAATAGTCACGATTCAAACTAAACAGCAGCAGTTCAGCCCAAGAGCCAGCTCCACTTTCTGACATGCAACCAATGAACATAATATAAATGTGCAGGAAAGTCTCATCTTGCCCTGCGGACTGGAAAAAACTGCTGCCAACCAAGCCCAAACTCCTAAGCGGTGAGGGACTGGTTGGAAGTCCATTCTCACTGAGAACTGATGCTTCGGTGATTTAACTGCAGCCAAGATGCTCCAAATGAATCTTTACCTTTGCAGAAAGCTCGCATGTTGAGAGGATAGTGGGTAAGTCACTGGGCTGAGTCCCAGAAAATCTGGGCTACTATATTATACTAGACAAGTTACTTCATCTCTGCTTTCTAGCCTTTCTGTAATATATATATATATATATATATTTATCTTGATGGTAAGCATGTCTTATTTCCAGTATGAATTTCAGTTCAATTGCTGTATCTTTCCCTGCTAGGTAGCCAGTGTGACTCTATAAAATAGTGACAAGTCCAAGTCAATCAATTTACTGGTCTGTTTATTCCTTATTCTTTTCAGTCTGATCCAAGCTGAGGTGGATCTTAACACAGCCAAGGGGCATGCACCTCCAGTTAATATTCAGACGGCAGAAAGTGTTTGTATCAGTTTGGAGCACACGAGAGGTAGATTTTCAGGGCTAGGGACAGACATGCAAAAAGCCAGAGCCTGAATTGATTCAGTCTTTACAGGTTAGACTAACTTTTTCAAGCGGATAGATGTTCAGCACATGCCTGTGGTGGGTCAAGCCAGACGCTGTGGGGTGCTAGAGCAGCCCTCCCTTTCACAGGGAAGCTGAGCTGAGGGGCAGGAGGGGCTTATGGCCAGGCCCCGGCAGGCCCACCTTTGCGACTATCTTATAGCTCAGAGCAATCCGAGCATGCAGGGCTGCCTGGCCCCAGAGGAAAGCTCTGTGTGGAGCTGCAGGCAAGGTGCAGAGCCACGACAGGGGCAGCCAGCGCTGTGCTGGGGGCAAGAAGCGCAGCCCCATGCAGCCTGCCTGGCTGCCTTTATCCCCATGGTTCTGCGCTGCGCCTGCAGCTCCACACGCACAGAGGGGAAGCCCCGTGCTGGACTCTGTGGAGAAGCAGGGGCTGGGGCTCCCTCCACTCCCAGCAGAGTGCAGGACCTGCACAGCGGGGAGCGGGGCAAGCAGCTGATTCCAGTGCGGAGCTGGAGCTGCAGGCTCAGGCTTAGGGAGCAGAGCCATGGGCATGAGGCAGGCTCCACTCCCTCCCCCTGCGCAGCGCTGGCTGGCACCACGCACGAGCATCCTGACCTCCCCACCTGCTGCTGCCAGGCAGTGGGGGCTGCACACTAGGGGGGAGAGTGTGGGAGTCCCTACACCCTCCCTCACACCCCACACACCCATACCCTGCCCAGCTGAGCTCCGCACTCCCGCTGCCCTTCTGGGAGGAGGAGGAAAAGGGGGAAGAGTTTCCCCCAACATGGAGCAGAGCCTCCCCCTGTCCCCCACCCCTGCTCTGGGGCCGGGCAGCATCACATGGAGCCTCCCCCACCACCGTCTCAGCCCTCCAATGGCTGGGGGGCAAGGGGAGGAGGAGGAAGAGTCCCCAGCCCTCTTCCCTCTGCTCCCCAGCAGACAGTCTGACCCTGGCTGAGGTGGGGAAGAGGGGAAGGAGGGAAGAATTAACCCCCTCCCTGCCCACTTTACCTTAACAGGGCCATGCCAGCTGGTGCTAGGGCGGGTCCCTGCTGTGGCTGGAAAGCAGAGAGAGGGGCCAGCCCTGCTGTGAAGCAGAGAGCTCTGTCCAGCCCAGAGAGCATGCTGGGATGCTGGGGGTGTCTGGTTTATCTGAAACCAGCAAATAAGTCCGAGTACCAGCTCCACATAACTGCAGGAGACATTGTAAGCATCTAGCTCCTTGCAAGAACCTATTGCAAGGGGTTTTGCATGTTCCCGATCAACTGCAAGGTTTTAGAGGTTAAGCCTTAAAACAAAAAGGGTGGGAGGGGGAGGCGGGAAGCAGGGAGACAGACATAAGACACATTCAGAAGGAAAATAATTCTGCTCAAAAGTTCAAGCGCCGTTTTAAATTTCAGTTTGCTTTCTGCAAGAAAGGTTGTGCCTACCAGGGTCTCGGGAGCCACTTCTGAGCACTACGCAAGGAGGGTTGTGTTATACGGCAGCACAAGGTGCAAAAGGAACAAGACACATTACTTTGATACAAATGGAAGGTTTTTCCTCCTTTTTATTTTGCCTCTCCAGCCTGATGCTCTTAACAGAGGAAGGAACAGATGCAAAAACTGTTTGGATTCGACAGGCCCTTCATTGCAGCTGAAATTTGTTCCAGTCTCTACCAACAGCAGGGATGCAAACACAAGTGGGGGTGTGATGCAAAAGATCTTTATAAGCCAAAGGGATTTTTTTAAGTATCTACTGGTTTGGGGATACCCAGTCTGAGAAACCTGTGAGAGGCCTGCTTTTCCAGAGGGGGAAAGTGCTCAACATAATCTGAAAAGCAAGGTCTGAACCCTCTTCCAGCACTCATAGAAAGGACTATTTAAGATGTCCTGTGATCTGGCACCTGTGCATGTGAACGTCAAGTCAGGCACCACTACACAGGACAGCCGGCCTGAATGTAAACTCCAAATTTCTGTCTCTTTTCAGCAACCAGCCTTGTTTCACAAGAATGAACACATGCCTCTCCCTCTAGTGACAGCTGAGTCTAAAGCCCTAGTCCTCCTCAATCTCCTCCTGGTGTGATATAAGCAAGAATTAAACACCTGCTACAGGCTGGCTTGAATCAAAGTGACTCACCCTATTTTTAAAAACTGTAATCAGTCTAAAGTTTGAAGTGAAACGTCATCATTCTTCTTAAAAAGAGGCAAATGATCGTGCTTGCCCATTTCAGTTTTTTCTAGTTAAAATGATAATCACACAAAACTTGACAAGGCTTCCTCCCTGAAGAAACACTGTGGTTTTAACATACGATCAGTTCTCAGTTAATGAAAATCTTTACGCTGAAGAAATCCTAACCTGCGCTTTCTATCAAGCAGTGGTTCTTGACCGTTTGCACCTTATGTCCCATCAACCATTTTGTCAAAAATGGTTGATTTCCCGATCAACCTCCGCCCAGGCTACAAGGATGGGCGGAGGAGAACAGGATGGGGTTCAACACAGACAAGTGCAAGGCGATGCACCTGGGGAGGAACAACCGGCACCATACCTACAGGCTGGGGAACTCCCCTCTTGTCAGCACGGAGGTGGAAAAGGATCTTGGAGTCATTATTGACTCCAAGATGAACATGGCTCGGCAGTGTGGGGAGGCGGCTAGGAAGGCCAACTGTACCTTGTC
>NW_005843483.1:4833-5073 GCF_000455745.1 Alligator sinensis
GACAACGGAAGGCGCTACTTCACGGTCAGGGCGGCTAGGGTCTGGAACCAGCTTCCAAGTGAGGTGGTGCAGGCTCCCACCCTGGGATTGGTCGCTGAAGTCATTTTCGCAGGCATGGAGAACAAATGCAATTTGTACCAACCAAAGCACCAGATCGAAGGCTTTTTTGAAGTCAAGATATATGACATCAATCTCTTCTCCCTTGTCCAGGTGATAGGTCACCTGGTCGTAGAAGGAAAT
>NW_005843483.1:5138-14172 GCF_000455745.1 Alligator sinensis
TATATATATATATATATATAAAATAGCATATAAAAGAGCTAAACCGGTCCAATTACTTAGCAGGGTGTTTCCGGATAGCATCCTGTGAGACCCCACTGGGCACCAGAGAGACAAATGTTTGGTGATAACATTTTCACATGCTTATGTGTTGTCTATGCATCTAAATGGCAGCAAGAGATAGGGAAGGGTGTTGTGAAAAGGGCAGATTTATGATGACTTACATTACCATAGCATAAAGCTCCCAATGAAAATTAAGGGCCCATTGTGTGAAAACCCATACAAAGCACCTTGTCCCTTCCCAAAAACCCTACATTCAGAGCAGACAAAGGATAGGAGGAGACACTCAAGCAGAGCAAATGCAAGAATTTGCTAACAGTCCCACAGCAGTTAGCAGAGGAGCTGAGAATACCACCCGAGGCGCCTGGTTCCCCAAACCTAGTGCCTATCAGCAGATCCCAACTGCATCCGTTTTGTTACAAACCCGTGTGCTTCCTACCAAAGGAGCTGAAAGGTACCCGAGTATCACAAGGCTTTCTAATAATCTAGTTAATACATTACTTAACCAGAGGAAACGGGAAATATTGAGGACTGGAGCAGAAGCACGTTCTCAAAATTAGACTCCACACACCTCTGATCTTTGTAGCACACGCTAATTTTGTGGTAGTTCAGGATCAAGATCCAGACCCATATTTTGTAACTTGAGTTCGCCACAAGGAAATGGGAAAGAATAGGAAGGCAAGAAGCTTGCTCCTGTGCTCGGACGTGGCTTAATTTTGGTCTTACAGATATTGGCACTCCAGGAAGATAGGTTAAATTAAAATACATTTTAAATGACAAGTAATGGGGGAAGACAGAGCCCCCAAACAGCTGGTCTTACCGCAGGGCCAGTCGCAAGCATACAAAGTGGGTCAAGGCCCCCCAAACACATGAAACTTTCAAAAATAATATATTTGGAGGCCTATCTTCTTGTCTTCTCCTTTTTCAGACTTCAATGTTGACATTTCCTGTCTTTTCCGCATAGCCACAAATGCTAGAAACCTATTTAAGAAAAGATAAACGGTGAGATTCTCAAGTAATCCTCTGCCTCTAAGAAAAGAGGTTTAAGAAAGACACCAAACAGCATAAGACTGACTTAAAATTGGACACGCTGGCAACTCTGGGTATTAAAGAAGCCAGAAGAAGCTTATCTTTTCTTCTGTATTTCTAGGGAGGAGGGAATTGTGAGACTAGGTGAAGGCTGAGACAAGAAATTTCAGGATACAAGAACTGATTAACTTCCTTGTTGCAATCCTAGTATTTAAGGGTACAATACTGAACACTGCATATTCTACTGGCAATCAGGACTCGTAGTAGAGATGAGATCTTTTATTAGACCGACAAGATTTTTGCCAAAGAATGTCTTTAATTATTCTACCGTGCATTTTAAATTATTGTAAAGTGGATTACAAAGGTTGGGACAAGCTCAGTTACTTTTTTTTCATTCAGTACAGATTTAAATAAGCTGCACAACAAGGTTGGAATATGTATTGCTAAAGCAGATGGACTCTTGTGCTGGAATTTAATGTTCCTGAATGCCTCCCAGACTATTGATACAATTTGAGAGCATGGATCAGGAGGACTTTTGTGGTCTCCTTCCGTCTTGAAATACCATATGTTCCTATACCAAAAGAATGTGGCACTTGAAGCTAGCGTGTAGCTAGCTGGCTATGGTGTAACCTTTGAACATTCAAGGCATGTGGCCTCTGTAAACCATCGCATCTGGCATTGGACCATTATGATTAACATAATTTGTTGTGTGATTGTGCCTCTAAGCCTTGTGAATGAACCCTTGTCAGGTGCTGTACAAACAGAAAAATATGAAGACCTGTCAAATGAAAAATGAGCCAACAGCAGTAAACTCCTTTTATGCAACCCAGAAAAAATCAGCCAGTGCTGAAACTTTCACTCACTAGCAGCCATGACCAAATTCAAATGGACAAAGTAGAGGTGAAAAACGATCTGCCAATTACCCATCACTTCTGTCCCCTTGTCTCACAAAACTGCATCAATGCCAACCATTGGAGTACCTCCCTCTACCATACACCCCCTTCCATGTGATATTACGCTGTCTCTGCCAGCCAATTCATTGCTGCAAATTGGGTTTAACTGATTTATGACCCAGTTTAGAAAGGTGCTGCATGCCTCACATAAAGCTCTCAGCTGTTTTAGCCCCTGCTGACTTTAAGAAGGGACTCAGTGAATTGGAGGATATAGTCAACAGCTCCTAGAATCGAGCGCTGTGCCGGGTCCTTCGTTCTCCCTCGGCTAGCTTTCTGTTCTGTAACAGCTGCTGAATCAGTTGATCATGCTATTTATGATATCTAAAGTGTTTTTAAAAAAATACAACTTTGCCTTAGGAATATTTTTATAGCAATTCACAACATAGCCACATGATTTTCAGGGAATCAGAATAATTTCTTAATTACCATGTTTCCTTTTCTGCCATGGCGAATTAATTAAGATGGTTCTTTGGTACCACTTGCTGTATGGGTACTTGAAGGAATGGCCATGCAGTTCAATGCAAGGAGAAACCTGGATTCATACCAAAGGCAGTGGGTAGTAGAGCTCAAGTGAAAGGCTTATTAATTAAAGGGAGTTGGGAAGAGTCCTAAGCCTTCAGTGATCCCCACGGTTAATGGGATACACATAGAGGACTGGATGTCTGCAGAGAAGTCTCAGAGCTACTGCAGAGTTTCAAAAATTTGACTCAACTGCTTGCTGGCAGGGATGGAAGCAAGGTGCTGCTAAAATAATGACTGGGAATGGCACGCTGATCTCAGCTGAAAGTAAATGTGTCTGAATTTCCTATGCTATTTGTGAAGTTTAGCAGAAGCCCTGGCTGCATGGGACTCACCGCACAATGGAGGAGGTGACACTCAAAACGCTGGTCAGAAAAGGAGAAAACACAAAGCTATTTTACATCAAATTCTGTGTGAGTTTTCCCTAAGAAAAAGGTTTGAAGGTGAGAGACAGAAAATTGGGGAATCCAGATTTTTAGTACAGGGGTGGCCAAATATGGTCCACAGGCCACATTCGGCCTGCCAGGCCATTCTATCCAGCCCCCGGGGGGCTTAAAACATTTAGAAAATTAATATTTATCTGTCCCTGGCTGCCTGTCAAAGACGATCGCCCCATCCCCACTGGCGCAGCCCAGCCTGGCTCCATAAAGCCCCTGCCAGCCCAGAGCCCGTGCTCCTGCCACCCCACCCTGGGCCGTAGCAGCACTGACCCTGGTGCAACAGCACAGGCCCCGCACTTCCACCCAGCTGTTGCTCTGCTCTGTGCACCCACTTGCTGCCCTTTCTTCCTGTCTTCCACAGCCATTCCCCTGTTCCTCTCTCCTCCCCTCCCAGCACCACGTGGTTCCCAGCTGCAGCGCCGGGACTACAGGAACAACTGGGATGTGGTGCTGAAGCAGCACGGAGGAGGGGTGGGGATGGATGGGGAAGTGGCAGGAGATGGGCAGCAGTAAGAAAATGCCCCACAAATCACACACTACTGGTTATGACGTATCACCCCTCCCTTGAACCTGTACAGAAAATCCTGAAACAACTGCAACCCATACTAGAAAGAGACCCTATTCTTAAAAAGATCTTCCAGAGCCACCCATTCTAGCCTTCAAACAAGCACCGAACCTCGCCAACCTCATCACCAGAAGCAAACTTCCTCAAGCCCAGAACACACCAAAAGGATCCAAGAAATGCAAAACCTGCCAACACATCTCCACCACCCCCACAATTACTACACCCCACAACAGAGCCATCAGCATCCCTACATCTTACAGCTGCACCTCCAGAAATGTTATATACCTCATCCAATGCACCAAATGCCCTGATGGAAAATACATAGGAGAGACCAAACAACAACTGCGCACCAGAATGAACGCACACCGGAAATCTATCAAAGACAGAAACACCCAATTACCGGTGGGGGCACATTTCTCACAAGAAAACCACTCTCTCTCCAATCTCTCAGTCCTGATCCTCTAACAAAACCTACACAGCACTTCCCAGAGACGAGCCTATGAACTCCACTTCATCAACCTCCTGGATACTAGAGATCATGGACTAAATATAGACATTGGATTTATGACACATTATAACCTGCCTGACATCTGACTCCCCAGGTATCTCCACTTTCATCCCCCTTCTCTCCAGGTATCTCTCCACTTTCATCCCCCTTCTCACCCATTGACTCCTCAATCTACATTTTCACTGACTACCTGTCTTGTATGCATACCAGCCTAGGAGCTGGCTTCTTCACTTTTCATTCCCTCCAGGAAGAGCACACACCAACTGCTGAACTTTCTTAGCCTGACGAAGGGTTTTTGAACCCAAAAGCTTGCTGCTTAATTATTTTCCAACTATTTGGTTTGGTCTAATAAAACATATCAGATTCACCCAAGGAACCTTATCTGCCTAAAAAAATAATGTTACCAAGTCGGACTTGATGATCTGTTCAGGTCCCTTCTGACCCTAGAAACTATGAAACTGTTAGTCACAACCAGCATGTTGAGATGTGTGTGCTTAAGTTTGATAGAGTATCTGTAGTTTAAGCCACTCAAAAAACTGCGCTGATACTCCAAGGTACTGAGGATCTGCAGTGCTAATTGAATGCAATGTGCCTTTGATTTCTTTTGCAGGTGGCCTGAAACCTTGTTGTGCCTACATGTGGATTTAGATGCCTAATTTTAAACAGCAAGACCACGATTTTTGTTTGGCATTAGGCCCTGATGTACCCACATTTTGTGTTAGTGTAACTATTTATATTAAGGGTGTGATTTGTTTTAAACAAATTGGCCGCATCTACATGTGCATATTAAAGTGAAGCAATAAACTCTGAAGTTTATGCTCCAGAGTTTATTGTTGCAGGTGCGCAATTTGAACGCGCACCCAGGACTGCAGCGCATTGAGCCAGGTTGGAGCAGACACGGCTGGCAGGGCTCAATGGGCTGCGGACAGGCTGGATGGGGCACAAGGGTGCTTCACTGCAGGGCTAGCCAGCAGTGAAGCACCCTCATGCCACAGCTAGCCAAAGCAGCATCTACACATGCGTTGCTGTGGAGTAAAAAATGGCGCAGCAGGATAGTACTTGTATTTACCTGCTGCAGAGTACATTCATTTACTGCAGCCTAACAGGGGCTCACATGTTAAAGTGTGATGTTTACTGCTCAGCTCATTAGTCTAATGCACAGTAAACATCTCGTGTGGATGTGCCCAGTGGCTACATCAGCACAGCCCGTAGTGTAGGCCCAGTTCAATGGGGATAAAGATGACTCTTGGCAGAATAGCCTACTCCACTTCCTACACTGGAATACATTATACTTGTCTAAGATTACACCATATAAAATGGGCAGACTATGGCAGAGAAGATATACATCTTAATCTCTACAAGTATAATTACATTTGTTCAAATTTGGTATAGTATCTTGAGAGGATCTAACTGTTCTGATGTGTTCAAAATCAGCATCTAATTTCTACTTAGCCTAATGCTCATAATTTTTTTTTAATTCAGGGATGCCTTTAATTTGCCCCAAGATGAGGACCCACAACCAGATAGATCCCAAATACAAACTCTTTTTTTTTTTTTTTGGTGAAAATTTAGGCCCTGAGTTTCAAAATTGGGCTTGCATTCTGTTTATAGTCATAATTTGCAGCTGGTTCAACCCAGGCCAAATCAGCGTGCTACTTGTACCTGCCTCTTTGCTGGTTTATGGTCATTTGCTCGAGCAAATAAATTGCAGTTAACCCTTTACCCATGTTGTCTGGTCCCTATACAGCTAGACAACAGACTCTAGGGAGTTTTCTCCCACAACATTATCCTTGTCTAAGATTATATCATATAAAATGGGGAGACTGTGGCAGAAGAGATATCCTTCTTAATCTCTACTAGTACAATTACATTTGTCAAAGTTTGGTATAGTATCTTAAGAGGATCTAACTGTTTTGATGTGTTCAAAATCAGCTTCTAATTTCTACTTAGCCTAATGCTCATAATTTTTTTTAAATTCAGGGATGCCTTTAATTTGTCCCAAGATGAGGACCCACAACCAGACAGATCCCAAATACAAACTGTTTTTTTGTGAAAATTTAGGCCCTGAGTTTCAAGAATTGGGCTTGCATTCTGTTTATAGTCATAATTTGCAGCTGGTTCAACCCAGGCCAAATCAGCGTGCTACTTGTATCTAGCAAATAATACTTTTGTGAGCTTGTTCAGCTGCTTTGGGACTAGCTTTTATTGAAGGCACACTTATAAGTAGTTTGTAGAGAGGTAATAAAAGGTCATTCAATGCTTTAACAAATGTTCACTAGCTGGAGATGCTAACAGAATCCTATAATCAGCATATTAACATATATAACAGTTGCATGCTGATGTCCTTATAATCATCTTTAAAATCTATTAATCACTTAATAACACTTTATAAACTGTATCTTTAAATATAAAGTGTGCTTGATGAATTGCCACATGGAGCTTGGAAAGCGTCTTTATGGTTAATGATAATTTTGCCTTTCCTGCCCATCAAGGGGAGCTGCAGAATCTTGTACCTTGTAGACCAAAGGGAACAATGGAAGAATACAAATGAAAGATTCCCTCAACTGCAATGTGTGTTTTCTAGCGTGCAAATCCCTTGTTTTTGCATTCATAACAAGAGAGGAAAACTGTTGCAACTCTGGTCCTAAGCTGCTGCAAAACTCTTTTCATGTGACAGAAAGACCTTTGTTTTGGGAAGACAACCAGACTTTAACTAAAGGATACATGACACAAAAACAAAAGAATTAAACCCAGTACAGCTCAACAGAGTTGTAGTCAGACAGCAGCATATAGATAAAGCAAAGGCTTGAGAATTTAATTGGATGGAAGTAAAAATAACCCAGCTTCTGCAGAACTCGAGTAAAAAAAAAAAAAACCTTTAAATTAATTACTTCAGGAGTGTCAGGGTCAAAGTCTCCTTTGTTACTGGCGAGCTTCCAAGTACCTTGCAAGATATTCGCTCAACAGAGTTGTAGTCAGACAGCAGCATATAGATAAAGCAAAGGCTTGAGAATTTAATTGGATGGAAGTAAAAATAACCCAGCTTCTGCAGAACTCGAGTAAAAAAAAAAAAAACCTTTAAATTAATTACTTCAGGAGTGTCAGGGTCAAAGTCTCCTTTGTTACTGGCGAGCTTCCAAGTACCTTGCAAGATATTCAGCACCAAACTGTGGTACATGGCATGTTGTATCACCTTGTAGGGAAGGTTTAGAGTTTGGTGGCGAGAAAGCCTTGATGGAACCAAACAGCAATTTAGCAGTGTAACTTAATATGGCATTGAAAGATCACAGTCACTTCCTTGATACGAAGCACCCAACAAAACTTAAATGTTAGCACTCGTACAGTGCAGAAGCAACAAGGACTAAAGATTAAAACATGGGACAGAGTGTCTTATGGTTTGGCTTCTGTTACTCAATCTGCCACACACCTCCTGAGGTGGCCTTTGCAGAGTCACTTAACCTCAGTGTGCCAATCTATAAAATGTCCGTGTAGTTGCATTCTAACACCGTATGTGATTCTGATAAATTTCTCATTTGTGTCTCTACTACACTGATTGAAAACTTAACCTTTTATTTAAGCCCCCAAATATTCTGATTCCACAAAATGATTTTTTAATTTAGGACAAGAATTTTAATTGTGCTTGTTTTTTTTCCTGGCTCTCCTCTTGTTTTTATTATCCTATTCCTTTGTAGATAAAGTAGACTATTTTAAAAGAAAGACACAAGGAAAGAGAAATTTAGAATCAAATAATTTTAAAATTAACACCAATATGTGAGGTTTTGAGTTGGGGGGGGGGGTGGTCAAAATAGCATTTTTGGGAGGAGGAGGAGGACTTTTCAAAAAGCTCCAATCCAGACATCTCTTTGCATTTATCTACCATTTTTTGTCCAAGGAAAGTTTCATATCTTTTATACACGTACACATTCTCCAAAGTGCTTCATGCTGACTGGCAAGGGTTTCCACTGAACTCAATACAAGTTTTATTATTGACTTCAGTGGGATCACAGGTCAGTAGAGCGAGCTCTGAAAGTTATACCAGCAACTAAGCTGTATCATAAGAACATTAAATGAAAAAATAAAGGCTGGGAACATAATAAATAAAGGCTGGGAGGAAGGAGGACACGGGCAACTATAGGCCAGTCAGTCTTACCTCCATCCTTGGCAAAGTCTTTGAAAAAATTATCAACGCTCACATTTGTGAGAGCCCGGTAGGAAAAATTATGCTGAGGGGAAACCAGCACGGGTTCTTAGCAGGTAGATCATGCCTGAATAATCTAATCTCTTTTCATGACCAGGTTACAAAACGCCTGGACGCAGGAGTAGGGGTGGATGTTGTATACTTAGACTTCAGGAAGGCCTTCGATACGGTATCCCACCCCATACTGGTGAACAAGTTAAGAGGCTGTGACTTGGATGACTACACAGTCCGGTGGGTGGCGAATTGGCTAGAGGGTCATACCCAGAGAGTTGTAGTGGTGAGTCAGTTTCGACCTGGAAGGGTGTGGGCAGTGGGGTCCCGCAGGGCTCGGTCCTTGGACCGATACTCTTTAATGTCTTCATCAGCGACTTGGACGAGGGAGTGAAGTGTACTCTGTCCAAGTTTGCAGATGACACAAAGCTATGGGGAGAAGTGGACATGCCGGAGGGCAGGGAACAGCTGCAAGCAGACCTGGACAGGTTGGACAAGTGGGCAGAAAACAACAGAATGCAGTTCAACAAGGAGAAATGCAAAGTACTGCACCTAGGGAGGAAAAATTCCAGCACACCTACAGCCTAGGGAATGACCTGCTGGGTGGCACGGAAGCGGAAAGGGATCTTGGAGTCCTAGTGGACTCCAAGATGAACATCAGTCGGCAGTGTGACGAAGCCATCAAAAAAGCCAATGGCACTTTATCGTACATCAGCAGATGCATGACGAATAGGTCCAAGGAGGTGATACTTCCCCTCTATCGGGCACTGGTCA
>NW_005843483.1:15680-19446 GCF_000455745.1 Alligator sinensis
GGCCTGGACTTGCCAAATGAGCTGGCCAGGGAGAAGAGAGGACGGATCCATTAGACAGGAGGCAGGAAGTCCACAGAGGGATTTCCTAAATAGAGCCTTTCAAAATGGATACAGAGATGGACAGAGAATAACTGAAGTGTATTGGGGGTTGTGAGGGGTATGATCTACACAGAGACGCTTATCAAAACCAGTGGCATTGAAGAGCACAGTTGTCACGTGCGTGTGTTAAAATGGAGGCTATCTGTTCTGGAGAGGGTGTGTGGTTTTCTTCGTTTCTTACTTGACCTTTTTGTTCTGCCTATAAAAATGTCAATGGAAAGGCTCTCTAGAGCCCTTCTTGATGGTCTCTCCTTGACTATCTGCCTAGTAATATACACAGAAATGCCTGCACTGCCTAACTAGTTCCTTGTCATGGAAATAATACATGGCTTAGATCCAGTATACATTTTCTGTCATTGCATTATGATGCTATGATGCATCATAGCATCATAATGCAATGACAGAAAATGTATACTGGATCTAAGCCATGTATTATTTCCATGACAAGGAACTAGTTAGGCAATGTAGGCATTTCTGGTTATATTATGAGGCATATAGTCAAGAAGAGACCTACAAGAAGGGCTCTAGAGAGCCTTTCCATTGACATTTTTATAGGCAGAACAAAAAGGTCAAGTAAAAAAAGAAGAAAACCGTACACGCTCTCCAGAACAGATAGCCTCCATTTTAACACACTCACATAACAACCGTGCCCTTAAATGCCACCAGTTTTGATAAGCGTCTCTGTGTAGATCATACCCCTCACAACCCCCAATACACTTCAGTTATTCTCTGTCCATCTCTGTATCCATTTTGAAAGGCTCTATTTAGGAAATCCCTCTGTGGACTTCCTGCCTCCTGTCTAATGGATCCGTCCTCTCTTCTCCCTGGCCAGCTCATTTGGCAAGTCCAGGCCCGGTTTCTTCCCTTCCCTTTTCATAGATCACCACTCTCGAGACAAAACCCTTCTCCTCACCACCGATGGTGCCCCTGCAGGGAACCCAAGCTTCAACACAATACTGCTCCTCTGCATTATGAATGAGTATTGTGGGTTCAAGCCCTACTCCCAAGTCCAGTACAACCAGTGGGACGCTTGATTCAAATGGGTTTTGAATCAAGCTTTGAAAAATTATATTTGATCTCATTTTGGCTTCATTCGATACTGGTAATTTACTTATCCATCCCTGTACCTGTCTCTCTACACAGATGCTTATATTGGGCCCACCATTGCAATAAATAAGTATCTTTACAATGCAAGCCACATTTGCCAGGATGCTAAAAGATCCTCCTTGCAAGAACAGTGGTCTATGTGCAAAATCAAGATGCCAGACTCGTCATCCTGATACACTGTTTGCCTCAAATCATTGTTTTTCCTCAAGTCAATACAATCCAGGGCTCAAATTAGACATTTTTTAATAACCACCATGTGCAAGTCACAAATCCACCTGCTCATTTCCATTTCTATTCTATGTATTAACAGTGCATGCATATATACATATATTCATTGTAAAACGACTCCTGGTATTTAAAACTCACTCTGTTAACCAAGGTACTCCAGTTTGTTTATCAGGGGCACATTCAGAAGCTCGTCTTTGTGCCTGGCCTAATCAGACACCACAAGGGCGCTCTCTGCTTGAGAAAGGTGTGCTCACATAGTTCGGGACATTATTTGACTGAGCCTGCTTTTAACATCCCTATTCCTTCCTTTCTTTTCTATTCTATTTAAAGGTTGGCCTGGTGTCAAAGTTTCTGCTGAGGCATCGGTGCCAGAAGAAATGTATTGCTGCTATTGTGGCAGCATACTGGAAGAAGACTGCATGGTTCAGCACAGGGAAAACTTCCACATAAAGGCACAGACTGTGGCCAAAACTGGAAATCTCCCAGGCGCTCTTTCATACTCAGGCAGGCTGGGAAAAGAAAGCTGTAGTTGCATAGCAGTAAAAATAGGAACCTGCTTGAGAAAGGACCATGGCCTGGGGAGGGGAGTGGGGGGGGGAAGAGTTTGCGGAGGAAAAGAAATATCCCACACCGAACCTGGGCTGAAATGCAATAACAGAAAATTAATGTACCTGAAATAATAATCTTGCTTCTAATAGTAAAGGTGCTTCCATTAAATGGATCGGAAATAGTGCAACACTGGCTTATAAATCAAGCTACTGCTATTATATAAAGGGGGGGGAGGGGAGCTTCTGTATTTCCCTTAAGCTGAATGCAATTTTATGCTACTAGTTTTGATTCATATTTAATAATAATTTAAGACAGCAGAAAGGACAAGATAGACAAATCAGAAGCTATTTTTATTGGAAAGGATCACACCTATTCTTCTGCGCCCCTGTTTTGCATGGGGACGGGGTAGGAGAGAAGCTAATATATAGAGGGGAGGGAGAACAGTCATTTGTTTCTCTGACATATTGGGGGGGGGGAATAAAAAAGTCCTCATTGCAAACAGTAACTACTACTGCTTACCTGTGAGTTTTCATACAGCATCCTAAATCTAAAGCACACCTTAGAAGGTCGTTAATATAGGGATCAGCTTTTTATTCTGTATTTGTACAGCACCCAGCACTTACTGAGTCCTGGTCCACAACAAGGGATCCCAGATGGCAACACAAGATAACTGCATTTGAAGCTTGTCTGGCTCTATCCCAACTGTGCAGTTGGACAAATACAAGATACCACCCTAAGAAATCCTTGCCTCAACATAATATAAACAATAAACCATCTTTAAAAAAAACCTAGCCATGTTTCAAGGTTTAAGTCCAGAGCACTCTGGTAGAGCTGATTGAATGATGTCACATGAATTTATTTTCCAATTAAAATATTTATCTTTCCAATGGATATTCCCATAGTAAATATCTATCTATGCCCACGTGTGCATTTTTAGGTATTTAAACTTCTTGAATTTATGTCCTCCCTTCCTCTCTCACTCCACTCTCCCTCCCTGCTTCGTAACACTGTCTGCAGCAAACTGACAGGCGAGCAAGCCAGCCGGGGGGCTGATAACAGCCTCAGGTCCTGTGAAGGAAACAGCAAGACCATGATGTTGATGTCCTAAGTCTGTTCTTTACCTATGCTCCTCTAAGTAATCAAGTGGTGTTCGTACACCCCAGGCCTCACCAAGGGACCTGACTGTAGCTCACTCACCCTCGGCTGGCTCCAGGGCTCTCCAGCCAACAGCTGGTACCTTGCCACGCTGGGCTCTGCCCCTGGGGAAGGGTGACAGCCATCATGGGAACCATGAGTCAGAGGGTCTACTCACAGTACTTCACCCTGCTTCAAGTCTGCTAAGGTACAGACTGAAGTTACACATAAACCAGATTAAGTCATCAGAAACTGGTTTAAACCTGTAACAGAACAGAAGCTCAGTGCACATAAACCAGTTTCAAAATGGCTGAAACTGGCTGAAGATAAACCTGGTTGAATGCAGTATCAGACTTAACTGATTTGGGTCAAACCAGTTTATGAAACTTCTGTCCCAGACCTCTTCCTTGTTTAAGTTAAGTCACAGTCCCCCAGCATCCCGGCATGCTTTGCAGCCTTTGCTGGGCTGGGCTGGGCTGCCGGCTTCAGCGGAGAAGAGTTGCATGCGGGGGAAGAAGGGAGAGGCAGGGACTGCCCCCAACCCCCAGCAAACCCTAGCTTGGTTGTGTTACGTCTCAGCTCTGTGTTCTTGGGCAACCCTGGCACAGGACACAGCCTGTCTGACTCACAAAGGACTCGCCCCCCCCCC
>NW_005843483.1:19705-32009 GCF_000455745.1 Alligator sinensis
CACACACACACACACACACACACACCTCTAAGTTTAATAGGCATCTCGGGCCATACATTTCCCGGTCCCACTATGGGAGGCCTATTTAAACTTGATTGACTAAATCTCAGTTGCTAGGTTAGGGAATGCTGAGGCAAGAGACTGAGTCAGAGGGGGTATGGGCAACATTTGAACAATGGTTAAGGGTTCATCACAGCGTCCAGCCCATTGGAGCCCTAACCACAGGTGTTGTCATGCTTTTCCCAGGACAACTGGTGGAAGTCCTCCTGCCCAAAGGTTATGAACACTCCAATAATTGCCTTAAGTCTGTTAAAAGACTATAGTAAGATCTGGAAAAGTCATGCTAAGCTGAGGCTTGTTCACAAGTAAAAATCCAAAATCCTGATGCTGCAAGCTATCTATTGTTCCTGAAGAAATCATGAGATATCCCACCAGTATATCTGCTATCCAAAGGAATTTCAAGCTGGCTCCCAAGTGTCTGGGTACTCCCTAACCTTATGTGTTTCCTGATTATCAATCACTTTCTTGAGATGTTCTAAACCAGATAACCCCTTGTCAAGAGAAAAGACAATGATTTACACCATTGAGAATGCTTCGAAGCAGCTGAACTGATGGTATAAAAATCTGCAAAAAAGCAGCAGTGTGTGTGCTTCAAGAAGAAAAATCGTGTGCTAACACCATCCCCTGATGTTCTTGGGATGCTGGAAGAACAGATCGTCTCCCTTCAAGGATTGTGTTACCTACTTTGCCGGTCAGCTTTGCAGCCCGAGTGCCTTGGACTGGTGAGATCCCACCATGCTCTCTCTCTTTTCTCTCTAGGCATAAATTTCTTAACCTGAACTGTATTGGTTGAGCTTGAGCTAAGTTTCCCCAAATACTTAGTAAAACCAGGGTAGTATTGTAATTGTTTGTGTTTGTTTTCCTTTGCATGTCTATTACTACTAGTACCATTATAGATTTCATATACTTAGCAATAAATAACTTTTATAGTCAAACTGGTAGTAACTGGGTATATATTTCCTTCTCTACTTCTCCTTCCCCACTTGCTCTGCTGCAACGCTTCTTTTACCTAAGCTAAAGATCCCTGTGAAGCCCCAAAATACTGTGGGGTCTGCTCATCAAGAGGCTAAAGATTGGGACGTGCTGAGTTTGAAACACATAAGGGGATCAGCTTGTACAGGCTGATTGACCCAGTTTGACTCAGACGTGCCCTTATGAACTGAATGCTGGCCCACGAGGGTGACAGCCAGACACCCAGCCAGATGCAGCGGTAGTCTGTTTACCTGTGTGCTTGTGCCTGACTGCAGTTTATTGTTGCTCTGATGAACTGATTCTTGGCATATGAGGGTGTCAGCCTGTCCATGATGATCAACCCGGCCGGGTCAGGTGTGTCACGTTAATGTGTGTGTGTGTGTATGACTGATTTGGTGACTGAAGAAACCCAGCCACATTAAAACTGAGTCCTGCAAGATAGCTCCATTGGGGGTTAGGACTGGCAGAAGGGAGATACAGCTCCGTACAGAAACACAAGTAACACAAGCAGCACATTGACAGAATTACCAAGACCCTAGAAACGTATCCCTAATAAATGAGCACACCCCAAAGTAATGGGCAGATCTGGTAACAGGTGTGGTGCCAGGGAGGGGGTTAAACCCACCTTCCCCAGAGTACCGAGCTGCCCTGCCCTGCTAAACTTACTGAGCAGCAGGGAGAGGAAGTGAACACACAGCCAGAGAGCCATGCTCTAACACTGCCCGGCACCTGGCCTGAGTCACTCCCGGCGTGGGACTGGATTGCCCGGCACCTGGCCTGAGTCACTCCAGGCGTGGGACTGCATTTCCTGAATCAAAGGTAAATGTTTGTTTACTACTGTTTCAATTTAATCTGTGCAGTTTAGACTAACCCACAAAGTCTGAATGAATCTATTCAGCCTCGGGCTTTTTGACTGTCTGTACTGAGTCCTAAAGACAAACCAGCTTCCCCATTTCCAGAGGGCTGACGGGGTGGGGAGAAAAAGATGTATATTCTATTCCATTAAATGTTTGGCATATTTGGGGTGAAATAAAAGGAAGTATTCCTTGCAAACAGGCATGACTACTGCTCAGCTCTGAGGGTTCGTGCTGCTTCCAACATCTAAAGCAGTGCTTTTTAACCTTCTTTAGACTTGAGACCCATAGAAGATAGCAACTCTCAGCATTCGCTTGTTTTTGCTCCTGGAAAAGTAATAGAGGAATTCTTCGTTGCAAACAACTCAGACTGCAGCAGGTCAGAATGATTTTGACATGACAGATTACCTGAAACGGACACCACCAATTCTTATTTTAAATCGTTGGGTTGATCTTATGAATTATGTTGTAGAGTTTGCACCCTGTGTTGCCCTTAAAAAGATACTAGCACCCTGGTTGAGAGCTACTGATCTAAAGCCTAGATTGTAAGGTCTTCAATACAGGGATAAGCCTTTTATTCAGTGCTTGTACAGCACCCAGTAAAACTCAATCCTGGTCCATAATAAGGGATCCCAGATGGTTTATTGTTTAGATTGTGTTACCATCTCAAAAAAAACATATAGGCAAGTTTCAAAGTTTTATGACAGAGCACTCTGGTAGGGCTGATTGAATACTCTCAGCTGATTTCTTTGGATTTTTTTTTTTGGAAAATGAAATATGTTTTATTTTTCCAATGGATATTTTCATTGTAAATCTATACTATTACACGTACTGCGTGCCATCTCCGTTAGTAAGTATGAAACCTCACTACAATAAATGACATTGTTCGGAGAGGCAGTTGGGTGAGAGGACCGAGTTCACTGATGTGTGCACGTGGGCGAGCTGCTGCAGAAGTGTTGTGAACCTGATGAAGTGCAAAAACGTGTGAGCTTAAGCAAAAATTGGCTCATTGGATTTTCATGCAAGCAACACTGCACGGGACATCTAGTGCCCGTTTATGCCCGTGTAAACATTGAAACATTTTAAACATCTTAATTTAGGTTATTTATGCTGTTATATGCAGCTGAACATATTTTAAAAGTCTTAATTTAGTCCAATTTTTTAAAGTTATTGGTTTGTAAAACATCTTTGGTCTAACAGGTTGGAGTGTTTGCTTCCTCAGACAAAATTGGGGAGTGGGAGGGGAGAGAAAACAAACCCTTCTGAAGCAAATTTGCACAAAAACATTTTTCTTTTTATTAACAACTATTTTTCCAAGCATATTCAATGTTTTCTAAACAGCTCTGTTATCCAGCAGGCAGCCTGAATATACCCTCATAGGAGGATGGTGAGGAAAGATACCCTGGGCTTGGTATTGTACGCTCCAACTGAAGCACTCATCATATTTTGACCTGGAAGTTCTTCATAACAGGGCACACATCTCAGTATCCCTGTTTAATGGATGTGGATACAGAGGCAGCAAGAGGGAAAGTGATGTGCCCAGTGTCCCAGGGCAGGTCAATGGCAAATTGGGAAAAGAATCCAAATCTGTTAGCTCTGATCCTGTATGTTCGAACATGCTACCTCCCCCAGCAAAGAGGTTTCTGCCGTTCCACAGAGGATATTCTATGCAAAAACACACCTTGCCAAGCTAAGTCCCTTGCTCGTGCCTAGGAGTTTCACGCCCATTTTCCACATTCTCCTCCAAATTATCCTGTTGAGTTCCCCAAGTCTAAGGGATGAGAAGGGCCTCCCTCTTGTCAGTAATCATTCATTATGGGAATTCATTTGAGTTGCATGCATCCCAGTGAATGTCACATGGGTGAAAATAGCTAAAACATATGTGTGGGAGACAGAGAGGAAACACTATGTGTAGGTTTTTTGGAAGATATATGTTGGCACTACCCGAATGACAGAAGACAACTGCAAAATGCTCCACTGCACTGGCTTGTAGAAGATGAAATGTGCCAGCCCTTCTTGTTACAGGCAATATCCTGATTATGATCAGCCATGTAGGAAACATTGTGAGAGTAAAAAAAGTCATAAAATAATCCATAAAACATAATATAATATTATATATACACTTGGCTGGATCAAATCACAGGAAGGTATCTGCAAATATCTGATGCATATTTTGGATTCTGTGTTTGTGCCTCTTCAAACAAGAAGGATGGATAAGAAAAGCATTTTATAAGGAATCATGGGAAAAGGGTCCAATCCTGTAGCGTATTTAAGTATCCTCCACTCCCAGAAGGAAGTCACTGGAACTTGAAGATGCTTACAGCTGACCAGATCTGACCCTCCTGAACGGTGTTTTGGGGGCGGGGGTAGGAGAGGAGGAACAGAATTGGAAATTATAAAGACAACTAGGTTTTTGCACTGCCATTAGGTTTTTTTTTAATAGTAACAGTCAAAAATGACTTGGGGGCCTAAGCCCCATTGTCTAAAATGATATTAGGATATCAACAGAGAAGTGTCCTAAAAGTAAATGCAATGACATATAGGCAAGGACGGCCTGACCTTAAAAGAGAGGTTAAATATTTGGGAATCTTATGGAATGAACCTAATAGGAAAAAAGTGAGTCTTTTGCAAACAAGGTTTTCAGATCTTGATCACAAACAATTTATATCAGGGATTACCTTTAGCTAGGGATCAACACATTCATTGCATCAAGACACCTAAATCAAGTGCTCCTAGTGGGCAAGAGGTCTGTCTTAGTCCTGAATAGCCACTGATAACCTGAGTGACCTTAGACAAGACATTTCCTCCCTGTACCTCTCTTTCCATTGATTATTTGTCTTGACTTTACAGTGTAAACTCTTTGGGCACATCTAGACAAGTGTGCACAAGCAGTATGCGGTGCCTAAGGCCTGGCAGTAGCGATGCAAACTGCACGCGTTGCATGGCCAGGTGCTCAGTGTGCTGCTAATTTGCGGTGTGATGGGGTTTTTTGACACCAGGAGATCCTCATGTCAAAAAACACCTGTGCCTGAAAAAAGCGGGGTGGCATGCACGGCAGCAGTGTGCACTGCCCAAAACCAGAGCCAGGCTAGCCATGCTCCGGCCGGCGGCCCGGCAGGCTCTGCGTGCCTGGATCACCACCATTGGAGCCCCAGGAGGCCCCCAGGACCCCAGGTAAGGCTGCTGGGGCCATTCCAGGTACTGGCCCCAACCTCCCCTACCCCACCCAGAACATTTTTACATGCTCTAAGCCCATGTGCAGGGGCGTGTGCTGGGGAAAAAAGCACCAGTATGAATTTGTGCCGCTGCTTTTTTCCCCGCGGCAACCACACACCACTGCTCACGGGGACCTTCGGGTGCAGGAACTGTTTCTTAATTAGGTGCTTGTACAGTATCTACCATGAGAGAGCACCGATCTCAGATAGGACTTCTACGCATCAATACATCATCAATAATAACAATAAAAAAGCCTTGATCTTAACTGGGTGCTAGTCCAAAACTATAAAAAAAATTGTAAGAATAATAAGCATCCCAAATACATGAAAGTTTCCAGACCTGAGTGATCCTGTACATGCGCTAGTCTTTTAAACAACGGTGGGGAGGAAAAAAAAAAAAAAAAAAATTAAAAATCAGTAAACAAACTCTTAATCCTTCCTATGCATGCTCACAGTAAGAGTTGCAATTATTTCAATGACATCTTCAACCTTGGGAATGAGTCATATGTTAAGTCAGTATTTCCATTTCTTTCCAAATATTTCTAGCTTTCTTAACATGCTGCCTATGGAATTTCACTGCTTTAAAAAGTCTGACGTGACAATGGCTTGAAGGTAATAATAGTCTGCTTCTTGTGTACTTTTGGACAACTGGATATTGTTTTAATCTTGTTTATGATGCCATGTTAGCCTATATCTTCACCTTCTTTCCTGTGTTGGTATATGGTTTAGGGATCCAGGTAAGAGCTCCTTTTTTAGTTTCCACAGGTTACAACTGGGTGCATTCTCCTCCTTATAATTGGCTGCATTCACACACGCAGAAGGTATACTTGTGTTTGTGTAAATAGATAGTATGGAGGCACCAGATGAAGTGCCAATTAATTAATATTGCCCTTAGAAAAAAAAAAGATATACATACATAAATGAGCCAGAACTATTTTCACATATACAAAATATGTGAAATACAGTGCGTTACGTCCAAAGAACTCAAAGCACTTTACTGAAGAGGGAGGGGTCTTTCCCAGAGGAAGAGAAGGAGGGGAAGTCAAGTGCTCAAGTGCAACAGCTTCTGGAAAAGCCACCCTTTGTGGACACATTCCACATAATCCACTGGGGACTCAGTCCTAGGGTGCAGCCCTCATATTTATCATCTCCTGCCGCAAGCTGGAGCTCGCTGTCCAACCGCTTGTCCCTAGAGTCGAAATCTGACTTCTCGGACTGCAACCAAATCCTTAACGCACCACTCAACAGGTCTCACTGACACATCAGGAAACAATAAGTTGTCGTTCCTCCTCCCCTTGGAAGTCCCATTGTAGTCAGCAATGCAGATACCCTGCACAGCATTCATGTTAAAATAGGCCCTCAAGTAAACTCAGCCACTTCTCCCATCCAAAATTTCCTGGGTCTCATCCAGCCTTCCCCCATAAGGTTTTTTTTGTTCATTTGTTTTGTTTTCTTTTGCTGTCCCTGCACCTCGTGGGAGCACATGTGAGCTCGCAGGGTAGCTCAGCTAATGATAGCAATGCAGCTTGGGTAGCTTGGAGCGCAACACAAACTTCCAGCCCATGCATTTATCCAGGGTCTCAGGTGTGTTTTGTAGCCTGTGCTGACTGACATGCTGCTGTGCATGTGCTGCTCACAGCAGTCACAAGCTTAGCACTAGCTCAGATAGGTTTGCATAAGCTGCAACGGCTGCACTGGTCACAATGTAGAATTACTCCTTGCCTTGCTGCTGGTACTTTCTACCCTCTCTGCTTCCTCTTCCTTCAGAGATGAGGAGGAAGGATCTTCGTCTAAAAAAAGTTGGGGGGGCGGGGTGGTGTTGATGCATCTTCAGTAGCTCTAAGCACCCACCCTGGTCTCTGGTCAAGCAAACTGATGCAAGCTCATGGCAGACACACACAAACTGTATGCTGATACAGCAATTTTCAGGCCGACCGTTTCATGATATCAAGCACAATTCATAGACTGTACAGAGAGATTCCTTGAACTGTCACATAAGGGCTCCTAGGGAACCCATGAAGGAGCCAGCCTAGTGCTGGATCTACTGAACCGCACCATAAATACACGCACATCTGCTTAACACCCTATAATCTGCCTGTCATTCATAAGTAGATGATACCCAGATGTCCTTGGTGCTTCTGAATAAATGACCAGGCTGCAATTTCTAAAATAAATATTTATGCAAAGCCCAGCTTATGAACGCCATGGTTTATAAAACACAATCAGAAAGTATTATCTATTACTACATGGCCAACAGTGTGTAGCAGTTAAGCAGACAAGTGTAAAGGCAGGAAGACAAAGCCATATGGTCTAGGGAGACAAGGATGCAGATAAAGCAAAGGGAACAAACACAACAAACACAAGGTGGTGAGTGGTTAAGGTTAACGTACGTCTGAATAGCTCCACCATTTTACTTATTTTTTCACTCGGGTGGGGACTGGGAAGAAGGTTTTAGCCTCTACTTAGGGCCTAAATCCAAAGCATACTGATGTCAAGAAGGCCCTGGACTTCAGTGGGTTTATTTTCTTGCTAAGCTACTGTTTTATGCTGAGGAAGGGGAGGTCTTGTGACTCCCAGAAGATGCATGCTTTAAAGGAAGGTCCCGTGTAGCAGACTGGATCCAGGAGCAAGATCAGGGCCTGGGGATAAAATGGAAGAAGTGGTGCTGGTGTCAGGCACTTGAGGCTTGATCATGCAGGTGTTGTTGACCTGTCCTCGTTCCTGGTGAGGCCAGTGGGAGCTATGGCTATTCAGCATCTAAATCTCTGTTTCATATCCTACCATTTCTGTCTTTGTGCATAGGTACATGAGGGGATATATGATAATTATTGTAGGCAGAATGCATCTACAAAATATAATTATGCACAATCGCCCTCTTAAGGTACGACCATCCCTTGTGGGCTCCCATCTCCTCTACCTTCTGGGCCCTCAGTGCCTCCCCCACTAGTCTCCTAAGCTCATTGAAGTTGTCCCTTCTGAAGTCAAGGGCTTTAGCCTTCGTGTGAGCCCTAGACGCCCTGTGCTGGATAGTGAAATCCAGCAGGTGATGATGGCTATTGCCCAGGTGGTCAAGGACCTGTAGTCCCCTCACCAGGTCATCCCCCATGGCCAGGACAAGGTCCGGCAAGACGTTACCCCTAGTGGGGCTGTGCACTTCCTGGATAAGGTGGAGGTCCTGTAATACAGCCAGGAACCTATGCTAGCGGTCAGACCTGGCTGTCTGCTCCTCCCAGCAAGTGTCTGGGTAGTTTAGGTCACCCATGACAGTAACATCTCTTGACCTAACCACCTCCATAAGCTGACTGGAGAAGTCCTGGTCTAGCTCTTCCCCCTGGTTGGGTGGTCTGTAGTAGACACCCACCATAAGGTCCCTTTCACCACGCCCCCCCTTGTAGTTTGCCCCATAGTGTCTCTGCCTGACCCTCCTCTAACCAGAAGCTAATCCTTGATGTGAGGTGCTCTTTGACATAGAGCACAACCCCCACACCTTTCCTCTCTGTCATGTCTCTTCTATATAGGGTGTACCCCCGAATGCCCACCGCCCAGTCATAGGTAGGGTCCTACCAGGTTTCTGTGAGCCCTACTAAGTCTGGGTTCTTACTTGCTATCAGGAGGCATAGTTCCTCCTGCTTACACCCCATACTACTCAGGTGTAGAGGCACCTGAGGCCTCCTGAGGGTGCTTGTGCCTTCCTCCCACTCCCAGGACAGTTGTGGCCCCCTACTCCTCGGACGCTGACACTTACCTGTGCTCCCCTTCCTCTTGTCACCCTGCATGCTGGTGAAGCATCCTCTCCACTCGAAGTGGCTCCTTTCCCCGGTGAAGCTAGTTTAAAGCCCACTGTACGAGATCAGCCAACCTAGAGGAAAAGATACGTCTGCCATTAGGGGAGAGGTGAAGCCCATCCCACCCCAGAATGCCCTCCTTACAAAAACCTGGGTCATTGTCAAAAAACCTAAAGCCTGCCTCGTGGCACCAGCTCTGAAGCAGCCAGTTAACCATGTCAATGCAGGCCTCATGATGCCTACCCCATCCACTTACTGGGAGAATGGAGGAAAATACCACCTGAGCTCCCATCCTCTTCAGCTGGTGTCCCAAGGCCGTGTAGTCCTCCATGATGTTATCCAGCTTGCCCTTGGATGCATCATTTGTACCCACATGGACCACAACCAGTGGGTAGTAGTCAGAGGGCTTGATGATTTTAGGGATGGTCTCTGTGACATTGCGAATCCTTGCTCCAGGCATGCAGCAGACCTGCCGTGACCAGGGCTCTGGGTGACAGATTGGACCATTGGTTCCCCTCAGGACGGAGTCCCCGATGACCAGAACTTTGTGTCTCCTTCTCGGGGTGTGCCTCTTCTGAGCCGGTGATGTAGGTCGACCGGCTTCAATTCCTCTGGGGACCAGTTCTTCTGCCTCCTCCTCCAGGGGGGCCAGGGCTGCATACCTGTTCCTGAGGGGTGCCTGGGGACCAGGCACAGCAGTTGTTTGGACTGCCTTGCCCTTGAAAGGTACCTGCTGCCACCTATTAGTTGGGCGCTGTGCACACGGGGTCTCTCTGGTGGATTCCTGTCCCTGCAGAGAATGGAAATACAGGTCAATTTCATCCTCTGCCGCCCGGATCCCCCGCAGCCTGGAGCTCTGCCACCTGCCCCTCCAGAGCCTGAAGGTGCTCACAAGAGGGGCAGGTGGGGGAGTCACCAGACCCGAGTCCCACCCCCAGGCATCCTACCCGGCCACCCCCACAGCTCGGGGGGCAGGTGGTTGCCTGGCCCCACAAGGGCTCCGTCTGGGTGGCAGCCTCACAGGAGCCCCGGAAGGGTGGCACCACGGAGGTAGGACCCCTGGAAGCACTGAGGTGGAGCCAGAGATATAAGAAGTCATGGAAATATGGGGACAGAGATATAAGGATCCAGAAGTATATGGGGAGAGAGATGTATAGAGCCAGAGAGAGATACAGGGACAGAGAGATATAAAACAAGAGATAAATGGGGACAGAGACATATACATATATGTGGGGCGAGAGACATGTGGAGCCAGAGACATGTGGAGCCAGAGATGTATATGGGGACAGATATATATGGAGCCAGAGATGTATGGGGAGAGAGATATGTGGAGCCAGAGATATAAGGACCCAGAGATGTGGAGACAGATATATATGGAGCCAGAGATAGAAGAAGGCAGAGATATATAGAACCAGAGAGATATAGAGACAGACATATAAGGAGCCAGAGATGTCTGGGGATAGAGATATTCAGAGCCACAGATATAAGGAGCAAGAGATATATAGAGCCAGAGATGTCTGGGGACAGAGATATACAGAGCCAAATAGATATGGAGCCACAGATATATGGGGACAGAGATATAAAGAGCCAGAGATATTTCAGGCTCAATATACATGGAGCCAGAGATACGTGGAGCCTGAAGTATACGGAGCCCAAGATATATGTAGCCAGGGATAGTTAGAGACTGATATATATTCAGCCAGAGATAAATAAAGACAATATGGAGCCAGACATATACAGCCTGAGACAAGTGGACCCAGAAATATATGGGGACAGAGATATAAGAAACCAGCCATATATGGCGGCAGAGATATACGGAGCCAGAAATATACGGAGCCAGAGACAGATGGAGCCAGAGGTATGTGAAGGCAGAGATATATGGAGGTTGAAACCTATGGAGCCAGAGATATATAGAGCCCGATATATACTGAGTCGGAGATATATCGAGCTGGAATTTTATGGAACCAGAGATCTATAAAGCCAGAGATATATAGCACAGTATATATATTGATCTGTAGTTTTATAAGACCAAGTTTATATGTAGCCAGAGATACATGGAAGCAGGTATATATGGAGCCAGGGATATAGGGAACCAGGGATATATAACGGAGCCAGAAATATATAGCGTAGGACAGGTATAGATCTGTACTTTTATGAAACCGGAGTTATATACAGCCAGATGTATATGGAGCCAGAGGTATATAACATGTGGGATATATAACGCCAGAGATATATGGAGTCGAATATATATGGAGCTGGAGTTGTATGGAACCTGAGATAGACAGACCCAGAGATACATAGCTCAGGGCATATATAGATCACGAGTTTTATGGAACCAGAGATTTGTGTAACCAGAGATATATGACACCAGAGATATATAGAGCTGGAATTTTATGGAACCAGAGATATATTGGAGCCAGAAATATATGGAGCCATAGGTATATAGAGGCAGAAATATATAGAGCCAGAGATAGATGGAGCTAAATATATAATGAGCTGGAATTGTGTGGAGCCAGAGATATATGGAGTCAGAGATATATGGACTTACAGATATATACAGCTAGTGATATAGGGTGCTAGAGATATAGGGAGGTAGAAGTAAATGGACATAAAGGTATATGGAGATAGAGATAGAGATATATGGAGATGTGGAGATATATACAGATAAAGATATAGAGAGAGAGAGCTAGGCACACTGCTGAAGAACTTGTTGCTTACTGGCTTGTTATAGAAGAAAAGGGAGCTGCAGTTGTGCAGCCACGTGATCCCAGGCATGCTCTCTCACACAAGAGTCATCCTCATTTTCTGACCTACAACCAGAGCGTTGCCATAACGTGGTACATACCTTTCATTAGGAGGTTGGACTCTGCTGGGTGCTGTATGACTTTTGAAAGAAGCCTTGCCGTTTTCATATGGGGAATGAAAGGTACTAGGCAGTGGAAGAGATTCACAAACATTGTGGACATCACTGTGAAAGCAAAAAAAATGAAAATTACAGCAATTACTGGCAAAGTGAAATTAAAATACTCAGGAAACACCAAAAATGTTGGGGAATGAAAGGTACTAGGCAGTGGAAGAGATTCACAAACATTGTGGACATCACTGTGAAAGCAAAAAAAATGAAAATTACAGCAATTACTGGCAAAGTGAAATTAAAATACTCAGGAAACACCAAAAATGTTTGCTTACAGTGGTATAAAATGACTAGCTTCCAAAAAAATGGAACAACTTTTAAAGCTATTTTTCAACCCTGAGAGTTTCTGTACATCTGGTCCATAAGCACACTTGAACAGGAAGCACAGGGGCGGGGGTCCCAGGAAGCTGGAGACCTGGGGTGAATTTGCACAGCTGTCTGTGAGACCAGCATCGATCCCATGACATACGTGCACGTGGCAGACTGATCTTTCCCAAAATGGAA
>NW_005843483.1:32089-32694 GCF_000455745.1 Alligator sinensis
GCAGCTGTGTCACGGCGGGGTCCGCCAGGAGGGCCATGATCTCCTTACAGCCCTCTCACCGTGCCAAGTCGGCCCCAAGGGCACCCTCAAATTCTCGTCCGCCATGTCTTTGATGCTCATGTATAGTGGGAGGCTGCCTACGACTCCCTGGGCACGGTTAGCTGGGACCTCTGTCCCTGTGTGTTCCTGGAGCCCCTGGGGGTCCCTAGGTATGATGGGTGCTCCCCAGGCACCCTAGCCTCATGGGTTACGCGTGGCTCCTACTGTTGCACAAATTGCTAGTTTCGTGCCCCTGGAGGCCTTTCCCAAATACCTCAAGGAGGGAGTCACACTCAGGCTGAGTCCATTACAAGTTTATTGATTGCGCAATCGGTCGACAAAGGGGTTGGGTAACTCAAAGCAGAGCCAACCCCCAGTCTTTGTCTGAGGGTCTTTTATAGCTTACCTAAACAAAGAGCTGTAGCGTGTCTTACAACTATTGGCAGTTTCACAATTTTACCGTTACGTCTAAGTTTCCACAGGATGTCAGGGCCTTTTAAGTTAGACTCAACTTATTATGGGATAGATGAAGGCGCATGCGTGTTGGGGAAGCTGTGGTAAACTCA
>NW_005843483.1:33060-33632 GCF_000455745.1 Alligator sinensis
AGTCCCTCACTCAGGACTCTCATCAAGCCCACTCTGGGCCTTCTCTAAAGGTGTGGTCCTGCTCCGGGACCCTCAAGTGGGCCTCCGGTCCCTCAGGCCAATCGCACGGGTACCCTCTCTGATCCAGGCTCACTGTGCTACTACTCCCTTTCTGCAAAGGGGCAACCGCAGCACCTTGCCTCCGTCCGAGGGGTGTTGCCACACTAGCCTACGGCCGGGCTCGCTACACCCATCTCAGGCTCCTCAATAGGGCGCTCCCCCTCTGCAGGGCTTGCCGTGCCCACCTTGGGCTTCTCAGTAGTCCCCTCCCTTTCTCGGGGACTCGGGGCCACGCTGGGCTCCTCTAAAGTGCGCTCCCCCTTTCTGGGGCTCGCCACCTCTATGCTAGGGCTTCCTAGCAGTGCCCCCTTCTGGGGCTCACACCATCCGGGGTCTCTGTTCCCCGCCCGCAACCCACTGGTTGCGCTCTCAAAGCTGCCCCTCTCTGGGGCTGGGGGCTATGTACCCCACAAGTTGCACCCTCACTGGCACCAGGGTTCCCATACCACTGGGGTTCACCCTTAGAATACTGC
>NW_005843483.1:33879-34929 GCF_000455745.1 Alligator sinensis
CTGTATGCCCTGCCAGGGCTCTGTCTCTCGCTCCCTGGCAGTTTCTCCTCTCTAGGAGCAGAGCACTGAGGTGCTCTGCGACAAGCTGGAATTCAGCCAAAGGCAGGGTATAAAACTGCATTTGTACAGACTAAATTAATCCCGAGATCCATAAGCATCCATAAGGAGCAGCTTACACCATCGCATGCTGCTTTCCAGAAATCCTCTGACGCTGCACTGAGCCCAGTCTGCTCCATGCAAAAAAGCCCCTCTCGTTTTCCTTTCCTGCCTCAGCTGAGATGCCACCAATAGCAGCCTAACCCTGAGACATCCCCCCCACCCCACCATGAGAGGGAAGAAAAGGGCTAAAGCCTCCGCTCTGCACCACCCCAGGCAGGGTGCACTCTGGGCTCCTGTCACCACAGACACCCCCACCCAGAAAATCCCCATAGGCAGATGTCGCCTCTCTACCACCAGCACTTAAGCTAACTGAAAGAGCGCCAGCAGCCTCGGGCACAGCCACAGACAGGATACACCCTGAGCAATACCCTCTTGGTAGAAGTGGGGTGCAGACCAAGGTTCAAAGAAAAGGATGATACCAGAACAACCCAGGGAGAAAGGACGGGCAGCAGGTGTGGTGACACAGTGCCAGAGCAGCAGGGGAAGCACAGCAGGAGGAGGGCTGCGAGGGAAGAGGAGGCAAGTGTCAGCAAAAATGAAACAGGGAGGGCTGAAATTGGGCTGAAACTCCAGGAGGAGCCAAGAGGCAGGAGCTGAGGGCAGGGAAAAGGGGCAGAAGGTGCCAAACCAAACAGGGGAGTGAGGGAAGACAGGGGGGTTTAATAAAGAGAGAACAATAAATGGGGAAAGGGAGCAGTGTAGCTGCAGTAGCATCCCATGTTTCACATACAGTCGCACTTCCCTCAGCAACCTACAGCCCACCACCAGTTTCAAGCCCCAGCCCACAGCCAACCAAACTAGGGGCTGCCTCTGTGCGTATCCCGAAACCAGGCCCATGGGTTACGGGCAGTTGCCACCAGCTGTGCCCACACACCCCTTCCCAACACAACA
>NW_005843483.1:35042-37540 GCF_000455745.1 Alligator sinensis
GCACAACAAAACAAGGAAGGCCTCCAACCGGTCCCACGCCCGGACCAAACAGCTGCCTCATCACCACCCCCCAGCCCAGCCAGCCCCACTCACTGCCATCACACAATGTCTACTTCAAACCAGAGATGTTCCTATCCCTGTCCAAACCCAAATATGGCACCCAATCCAGACAGGTCTCCAAGCCCTATCTCCATACAACCAATCAAGGCATTCTACCAATTAGTTCAGCCCCCCGGCAACATAGCCCCCTCACCTCACCTGAGTATCTGGCATGACCCAAGAACATGGTTTCTCTTCCCTGAACACCAGGTTTAGACTCAATCTCCTGAGGACCCCTCTTGCAACCCAAGCCCCAGGCCACAGCCAACACCGCAGCCCCATCCACGTCCCAAAGTCCCCAGGCTGCAGGAAAATAAGCCCCAGTACCAGACTCTCAGTGTAACTCCAGGATGCTCCCAACCAATCAAGCCACCTCCCCACCCTGAGCCCACAAAATCCAGTTAACCGATGCAGAAGCCCCCAAGCTTCCTAGCCTGCTTCTAGCTCAAAAAGGCTCCAGGCTCACACACCAAAGGAGCTGATGGTCTTCTCTCAAAGCCTCAGAGCTCCTGCCTCCAGAGTCCTGAAATACAGCGCGGATACACCCTACTGCTTGAGTACCCTGCGTGCCCCAAAGTCTAGTCAGTGCCCCCACAACTACATCCAACCCAAACAAGATGGCCCACAATCCTATGCAGGCTGCAGCCATCCCAGCGAGCCCTCATCCTTTGCGGAAAGCTTCCCCAAACTCCCCAGGGCATCCAACCAAGCCATGGCTCTAATCTCTCCTATGTCCACCCACAGTCTGTCCCAACCGAATGACCAACCACCCTTCCTGGCCACACGTGGCACCAAACCAGGCTAAGAAAAATCAAATGTCTTTTTCTAGTGCAGTGACAGTCTTAGAAGCACCCTAAACAGGTATACCTTCGCCTCACAAAGAAACCATGCGATCAAGTGCACACCAACACTGAAGGATGCATATCTTAGTACCAGTGCACCACTGCTCTAATTCAAGAACATGTCTCAGGGGCAGAGTTATGTTTATGGTAGATATTTAATAAATAATTCAGTGCCTAATTATTTACTAAATAATGCAGGTGTTTATGGTCCTGGGTATAGGAAAGGCTAGGCAACCAATTCATTCTATCAAGTGTCAGGGGTCTTACACATCCACCCAAAAAGCAATCACTTCATAGTGATACCTAGCTTTTTCAGGAAACAAAGTGAGGCCCCAGCCTCAGGCCCATAGGTATCTGGCTCCTGTGGGACATTTCACTCCAGGGCTTCACATCTGAGACCTCAACCTGGGCCCTGGGGCAGGGACTTGAGACAGCTCTCACCTCAGCTCCTTTCCCAGTGGCAGGGCAATAGTCTGCCAGGTGCAACCAACATCCTCCCTGCAGCCAGCTGGAGCAGCTGAGGCTGATGTAGCTGATTGCAATAGCAGCAGGCGGTTTGGTACCCCCTTCCTTAACCCTCTCAAGGCTGCTACCCTTTGGCCTGCTATTCCCTACCCCAACCTGTCTCCTGAGATGCCCCCAGGAGCTGGGCTTCCCTCCTGGCTCTGGCCTCCCTTCCTGCAGCACCAGGACTGCCCTGTCCCCTTCTCCTTCTGCCCTGGTCCCACTGCTTGTCTTGATCAGCAGATTCAGAGCAAGAGCTAGTGCTCTGCTTTGGCCTGTGGCTGCTCCTGCTTGGCCTAACTAAAAGGTACCTGAAACACCATGGCCTGTCTCTTCTTGCCATGGACATGTTGGCAGCACCTGAAAACATCCTCCCACCATGGGGACTGTCACAACTCCATGCTGAGGCAGTAGGAAAAATCCTGAGGAGTGATTCATGGTCACATGCATGATTCCCGTCACCTTCTCATGACCCATTAAGGGGCTCAGGGTCCTACGTAGGCTTTAACACTTCCTTGTGAGGCAGAAGCAGGCGCCATCCTACTGCCCATCATCACTAGGGACTAGACACTGCAGTTCTGTCCACACACATGCGTTGCGCAACGGCTGTGGGCACTACCGTGCCCGCCCCACATCCCAGGGCTGATCCCCTGGGTAAATTTCCCTCTGGGCGCAGGGACGGGCACCAGGCCTGTGCACCTACAGACTTCTGAGCCTGAAGGGGCTGGCAGCAGCTCGCACATTGCTATTCACCCTCTGTGCAGACAAGGAGTCCCCTGTCTCTGCCACGCTGACTCCCACATTCCCCCGTCCCAACGCTTGTTCCAGGCTCCAGGGCGCTCAACCCACTGGGAAGAAATCCTCCTATTGAGCACAGCCCCACACTCACCATTGCATTTTTTACCCTCATTTGCATGTCATGTACAAACCAGAGACACAATCTGAGCAAAGGAGCCCTCACACCTGCAGCCAACAGAGCCAGCTCTCCCGGCCTCCCAGCCACTGCTGCCACAAACAGGGAAGGGGGGGTGGGAGGCAGCTTTGTGCCTCATG
>NW_005843483.1:37713-38904 GCF_000455745.1 Alligator sinensis
CACTCATCTCCTGGCAGTTCCAGGGAAGGTATCTGGGACACTTGGCCATGACTTGCCTGCCTGAGATCAGCCAGGGCACATTTCAGATGGAGCACTGCAGCCCAGCCCCTGCTCTCCACGGGCCAGCCACTGGGGTTTGAACAGAAAGCTCTCCTTGGGGCTGCTGACACCTAAGCAGGGATGAGGGGAGGCAGGAGTTGTCTGTGGGTGCAGCCTGGGCAGAGCCAGACAGATATAAACTGGGAAATATCTCTGGGAGTTGCATACCCCGCTCCCTAAGAGATGCAGATTCTGCCCCTTCAGGGAGCCTAGTCTCTATGAGGCTCTGGGGAGGGGGAATGGGACCATCCCTTCTCTTGCCTCCATTCCAGGCCTGGCCCAGTGCTGAGGCCCTGATGACATTGTTGAGTGAGGGACATGTCACCATGTGCCTGGAAAAACTATCCCTCAACCCAACACACACTCACAAGGAGACTCGACCCTGCAGACGCTAGCGTGGTGGGGCAAAGGGAGGTCGTTGCACTTTGGATTCACGTGGTATTCATTGCAGTCATTCTGGAAAGTATTTTCTCCCCATCAGGAAATTGGTGAGACTGACACACCTGGTTTCACTCACCATAACACACTCCTGGCTAGAAGTGACTCTCCATGCAGGTGCCTGGTCACAGGGGCAGCTGGCGTAGTCTGGAGGGGCTGCAAGGAAGCCTGGAGACTTTCTGCACCTCCCCGGCACAGGCTCTGGATTTGACTTTAGCCAATAAGGGATGTACTGGGTCCAAACAGCTCCTGGGAAGGGCTGGAATGGGTCATACTTTTATGTTTTAGGAAAGCAGTAAAGAATACAACACAGACTCTGTGAAAGGGAGATTCACCATCTCCTCAAACAACTCCAAGCGCTCCAAGAGGAGGGAGTAGCCAGCCCACACTCCACACACAGATTGGAGTGGGGGGCACACGTCCCCCAATTCATCCCCTGGGGATGGGCAGAGTGGTGGAAGCTGCTTCCCCCTTCCTGGCCCCCAGACAAGCCATAGCTCTGTCCTGCACCCCACCCTGGCTGTTCAGCACCTGCCCCTGCCCGAACTCCAGCCCTACTCCCTCCCTCACCATGGGGGCCTCTTATCTGTCCCGCCCTTGCCCCTTCCTCCACAGACTTACCAGCCAGACTCTGCTCTTGAAGCTGCCAGGCCA
>NW_005843483.1:38965-40117 GCF_000455745.1 Alligator sinensis
ATATGGACCGATGTATTGGTGCACTTCTAGCAGATGCTCCGTTCTTTCTCCTATTTCATCCCTAAAACTAACAGCTGATGAACCCGAATGACCCAGGACACCCTGAGCAGGACACAGGCAGCTCAGGTCCTGCTGAGCAGAACCTGGGTAATTTGGTCTAGAAGGTGCAGCCCAAGGGGATAAAACTGGTGGAGAAGCCTCATTTTCCCTCATGAGATGACTCTCAACCCCAGATCTTCCTTTCTCCACCACTGTCCCATGTCAGCAAGCAGGCCCAGGTGTGCTGGAAGCACTGATGAGAGAGGGTGAGGACCCTGCCCCAGACCTAACGGGGTCTGTGAGCCACCCTGTGACACCCTCCACACCCTCGGAGACTGGATTCTGTGGAGGCAACATTGCACCTATGTGGGAAGTATGGCCCACTCACGGCTGTCAGGGACTGCCATCACCAGGAAGCCTGGTTTTCCCTGGGGAAAAAAAAAAATTAAAACAATTCACAAATTCTCTGATAAAAACACCCAAATCTGTGATTAAAATTAAAGGCCCCCCACAGCCCACCAGGCCATGCTGGTGCCCTTCTCTTCCCTCCACAGCCTCCCTGAGCCCTGCTGGTGTCTCTCACCCCCCATCCACTGCTCCCTGTCCCCCTAGCCTTGCTGGAGGGGCCCCCAACTGCCAGGGTTATGGGGCCAGGGATCTGGGTCCACAGCTCCCTGCCCCCAGCAGGAAGTGGAGGCTGCTGCGAGCCCTGCCCAACTCCCTCCCTCTGGGGCTCTCAGTCCCCCCCTCAATCTCTTACCTGCGGGAGATGCTCTCCAGGCTTCCTGGCACCTGTGTCCATACAGATAAACATGGTACCTCCTGCCTGACAGCCCTCCTCCTGCTCCCCACAACCCTTGGCAGGATGGACCCCTGCCAGGCAGTAGAGACCTCTTTGCAAAGCTGCAAAATCCATGGGTTTCTCAGCTCAAATGAGAAATACACATTTCCCTTTGGTAATGGGGGGAAATGCACATTTTACTCTGTTTTCCTGTGGTAAATGGAAAAGCTGGATCCAAACCCAGACTGCCAATCATATAGGCCTGGTCTCCTACCCCAACTCAGACTGCCCCTTCTCCCAGGCACTGAACTCTCTATGAATTAGGGACTGGA
>NW_005843483.1:40270-40529 GCF_000455745.1 Alligator sinensis
CAATGCTGTGACCGGTGGCTGCCATTCAAACTCCCTCACAACCCGCAGGGAACGCTGTCATGTCCCTGTCCGGGGAGACACTGGCTGTGCATACAGCTGACCCACCGCACATGGGGCGCTACAGTGGTGACCTCGCAGCACAGGGTGCCCCAGGAAGGGACATGGCCTGACGCAAGGAGCGGGAGAGCAGAGGCTCTCCAAGGCCTTGGGCTGTTTCCCCTTCAAGCCTGGTGGAATCCAGGTCTCCTGGTGCTGCTAG
>NW_005843483.1:42396-45942 GCF_000455745.1 Alligator sinensis
ACTGCCCATTCCCAAGGGGCTGCCCAGGGAGTTCCCGCCCCCCCCCCCGCTCCCGTGTACGTGAGAGCGTCATCATCTTGCTCTGATGACGACAATCACACTGACAACGGGACTCCGCTCCAGCTCCTGCATCACCAACAGGGACATCCAAGCGGGCTTCCCTTACTGCGCTGCCTTGCAATGCCATGAACGGGGAATAAGAGGGCGGGATTACACCCTGCTCAGTGGAAACCATCCTGCCCTTCAGACTATTCCCCCCCATCCCGCCCCAGCACATCTTTGCTGACAACCTCCAACCCTTGTCCTCTCCGTGCCCAGGGCCTGGACCTTGGACACTGCCTCAAACTGTCTGTTCAAGGGCAATGCACCGAGATCGTAGGACTAGTGCTAGAAACCCATCCTTGCACAAGTTGAAAGGTAGCCAGCCGTGTTGCAGCCCTGGCCTCACCAGGTGACCTCGTGTGGGTCTATGGTGATGGGCTGGTGAGTGCTCAATGGGGCAGGATGCTATGTTCCCCCCCGAGCGGCAGATCAACCCAAACACAGGCCAAGGTTCATAGAGGATTTCAAGGTGTGTGACTGCAACCCAGGAATCGAAGGCAAAGGATGCAAACGGGTTGGCATGGCAGGATCTTCTGAGCTTTGAATTTACCTGGGTCACCCATCAAAAGGGTTCACTTCTGTCTTACTCTTCACCTAAATCTTGAGCTGAGAGAGGGGCCCAGGCTGGCGGTATGTCTATAGGTGCCCCAAGTGACCAAGTGGCAGACACGGAAGTTAGGGGCACAGCCTCTGAATTCAAATTACCGGGATCTTAAATGCTGGAGGCTGGAGATAAGAGAGAAATAGTGGAGAAAAAATCCCTGGTCATGCACTGGTCACTGTGCCTTTCAGCAGCCACTCCCTGGGCACGTCTACGTGAAAAGCTCTGTCGCAGTAGCAATGAGCTATGGCAACATAGTGTGGGGGGACCTAACCGTGATGCTACTGTGCAGGAACTCATAGCTGGGCCCTGATGGCCCTGAGCTCCCAAGGGGGAGCAGGGGTCAGGGACACCAGCAGGTCCTCAGTCCTGGGTGTTTGCTCCCCACAGGCAGCTGTGCCATGCTGCTCTTCTGCTTAGACAGCTTGAGCTCCACCCCCGGCACTGTAGCTAAAGACTCAGACATCTGTTCCCTGTAGTGGTGCGGAGAAGGACGGGTCAGCACCTCTGATTTCAGGGGTCTTCTGATGACCCAGTGATTGCAGGCAGAGAATGAGGCCCTCTCCAAATGGCATTATCTGCTGGCTTTAATCCCCCACCCTTGCTAGGTGGCACCTCCACGTTGTCTCAAGGAGTGCTCTGGCCCTTTGTGGCAAGACCCGCTGATTGGACTAGCTCCTGACCTCTGTCTCCAACTCCCTTCTGGAGGCACAGCCACCCGCTTGGGAGCGCACCTTAACTCCGGAATAATGCATCCCGAAAGGAGACTCCTGACTACACGAGAATAAAGTTGTAAACACTCTCAAACTACAATTAGCAGCCTCCACCAGACCCCAGTTTTTCTAACTATATTTTTCCTAAAACAAATTTAACAGTGCGGAATAACCTTGGGTGCAATTTTCCGAAATTTCCTGGGGTGCGGTAGGCAACGTGACAGGAGCGAGTGCACTCTGGCCAGAGCATTTGGTATGCTGTTAAAAAAGGAAGACTGTTTTTTTGGCCCGCTGGCACCAGCTGCTGTGGAGAAAAGAGAGCAGTCACTTAATATAGAAGAATAAAGCAAGTGTGTCCGCAAAGGTCATTTAACCCAATGCCCTTCCTCAAGAAAAAAGCCTCTCCTGTGAACAGGATTTGATTTTGTATGGGAAAATACCTTGGGATTTCCAACCCACTCTGGTAATCGCTCAGCCCTGGCGCTTAGCCACAAAGGCGTCTACACGCAGAGTGAACAAGCTGTGTGTGCTAGGAAGGTGTGTGTTAGGATGGGGCACTGATCACCAGCATGACTGGATCCAAGCTCTGCAGACTTTAATGCTTGAAGGTCAGGTGCTATCTCTTTCCTGCAGTACTGCATGGGTGATGGGGGTAGGGCAGCAATGACGGTCTCCTGGGAGGTCAATGAATGCAGATTCAGGAGGCCTTGAGTCGCTCCCTGGCCTTGGTACAGACTTCCTGCGTGACCTTGAGCGCATCACCTAACTTAGGCAGTGTCACTTCCTCATGCATACCTGCATCGACCCCCATGTCATCTGGTACGGCAGGTCCAGCATCTTCAGACGGTGTCTTGAACTGTTCCATGGAAAGAAGGGAAAAAAGAAAAGTCAGACCAGGTCTTGTTTGATCCATGCTCCTCAGGATTTCTCTTGCTTACTCCTGCTGCACTCACTAGCCCCCCCTGAAAATGCTCTGTAGGCCAACCACTGCCTTTGCTCATCGACCCCCATGTCATCTGGTACGGCAGGTCCAGCATCTTCAGACGGTGTCTTGAACTGTTCCATGGAAAGAAGGGAAAAAAGAAAAGTCAGACCAGGTCTTGTTTGATCCATGCTCCTCAGGATTTCTCTTGCTTACTCCTGCTGCACTCACTAGCCCCCCCTGAAAATGCTCTGTAGGCCAACCACTGCCTTTGCTGCTCACCCTCCGTTCCCTACCAGAAGAGCTCTGCTAGCTCCTCTCTGCACCTTTCTGTGTGTGTCCAGGGTGGCGGGGCTTGCAACACCGGGGTCAGGAAGTATTGCTCAACCCCCACAATTAATTCTTGGATGTGGGACCTGAGCAATGAAGTGTGGCACTTGGCATTGCTGTGAGCAGCACTAAGGGAGCAGACCCCAGCTACCCATTGTATTGTAGGGCTTAGAGCTGCAGATTGCATGGAAGGGAAGATGCTCCACACTAATCCTGCACAACCAGCCAGCCTGAGCAGAGGGGAGGCAGCACAGATATCCTTTTTCGGGTCATGCTTTAGCCTCTCTTTTACAGAGACCCAGCCTTTATTTCAGGACCTCAGGTGCGAGACAATTCATCGTACCCCCGCCCGGGTAAGTTGCTCCTGTGGTTAATAACCTGGTGTGTAACAAGAAAATAGGGGGCACCGTATTCCTCGACTGAGTCTGTCCAGATGCATCTTCCAGTTGTCACAACCCAAAGTTGTGGATTTTTTGATTGTGTGTGCTTTGGCACCGCTAAATTATGTTCCCGTGGAATTGCAGCTCTTTTGCACGATGGAGTGTTCCGTTGTTATAGAGAACCCGCGTGCAGAAAAGTGTTTCCCGCCGTTTTGTAGCCTTCTTTGCATCGTGCATTGCTCTTGCATTTAGTGATGCACGCTGCAAAGGAGTTCCCGCCAGTTGTATTGAGATTTGAGCCACATTATTGGCCGGTCTTAATTTAGGCACACGTGGCAGCTAGCTATTGGCTTGCTAGCCGTACAAAAGGCTTGGGTGGTTTCCGCCCAAGTTGGAGAGAAAGACGGAGAGAGACGAGAGACGGATCTCTAAGCGCTGTGGGTCCTTTCGAACCCAGCACGTCTTTCTTAAGAAGGCGATAGAGGCTCCAATTGCCGA
>NW_005843483.1:47033-48011 GCF_000455745.1 Alligator sinensis
GTGCCTTCTTCTGTGCACGCTGCCTTCCCCACCTGATGCCATGTCCCCACCCAGCGGTGCGGTGCTGCTTGGATCCAGGCAGCTCTCGTTCCTGGCTGAGCCTCCTGATGCAGACACGGCACCTGATTCCTATTGCAGGGGAGGGACAGCTTGTGCAGAGCTCGTGCTGCGACCCTCGCTGCGGCGATCCCTGGTGCAGTACTGAAGCATGCAGGCATGGCCACTGCTTAGGAGGAACCAGTGCATGCTCTCTTTTTTTTCTGGAGCAGGTTTGTCTCTGTTTTCACATGTTTTGGTGCTACCTCTGGGGCATGCTTGTATACTGCCTAGTGCCTGGAAGCAAGGGCCCCGCAGTGCTGTACAAACAGCGATGCATGTGTGGGGGATGCTGTATGAAAGAGCTGGTTCTTCCACAACCACAGATCAGGTGCAAATTCAGATTTATTGTGCAGGCTGTTAAGTGGGGACATTTGTGCAGGGAACTGCCAGACAGAAGGAAAACCATGGGGAAGGTGTGACGAGCCTCCCTTGAAAACATGACTCCCTTTGCCAGAAAAAGTCTGTGCTGGACAAATCCCACACACGGGTAGCATGACTATCTTCTAGGCTACTGTATTTGGAGATGGTCTTTCACCAGCCAAATGATCGCTGAGATGAAAGGTATGAAAGAAATGATAGACAATTGTAGAGACATTAAGGGAAATAAATGAAACCCTAAAAAAATAGAAATTGCATACATTCAAGCGATGTCTGTGTTTCCAGTGATGCTGAGAGTCCTCCAACAGCCACACTAAAAACAAAAGGAAAGAGTCATTTGGATTTAGAGATGAGCAGGAGTAAAGGGACGTAACATTAGCATTTCAATAGTATTTTTCATCTTTGTTTCTTGTTCTCCACACTGACAACGTGCTCAGCACAAAGACGTGCTTTAGAAACAGGAGGCGAGGGCGCTGTCCTGCTGAGATACTACATGGCTGG
>NW_005843483.1:48252-49387 GCF_000455745.1 Alligator sinensis
TAAAACCTTGGACCATCTCATATCCCCACTTACCTCCCTGTTTTGGCTGCCAATGGAGCAAGTTTGGAGAGGAGAGATGGGGAGAGCTGTAAGCAAGGCCTGGATTATGACATAGTGGTTAGAGCATGGTGCTGGGAAAAGCCGAAGCAGGTTCAAGCTGTTTCTGGGTCGGCAAGACTTCAGACCCATGTCTGCTGTTTCCTGGGCAAGGGGGCGCGCCAGTTAATGCCCTTCTGGTAAGCAGGGGCAGACTGTTCTCGGGCTTGCTCCCTGTCCTAGCCGTACTGCAGTCAGAAGCGGAGAAACCCCAGGTGTGGCCTGCCTGTTGGCCCAGTGCTGCCCCAGGAACAGTGCTGCTAGGGATGCCCATGTGTGCTGGGACAGACGCACCCAGGAAGGTCTCCCCTCCTCACACCGGGAAACATTCACTGCTTCAAACTAAACAATTGGAAGCAGCCAGTGAAAATATTGGAGGGGCCAAGACCAGGCCCCCAGCCTCACAGAGGATTTTCTCCCAGTGGAGTCTGGATGTATAGCTGATGTAGCTGGGAGAGATGCCCTTGCTCTAATGCCGCTCTGCTGAACACGTGCTCCCACCAGCTGTGGCTGTGGAGCATGATCTGGGCACGGGGAGGAAGCGCACAGATGGTGGCAGAGTAAATGAGCCGTGTAGGAAGCGCAGAGTCCCTGACACCGTCTTGTCCCACTGTGTTGCACCAGTGAAATACTCTGGTTACAAGCAAGCAGACAGCGGGGCAGAGCCCTGCGCACCTTCATGCCGAACCCAGTCTAACGCAGGGAGCGCTCTGTCCAGAGACCCCAGACGATCCCCCTCCACCACAGCTCCCACTCTCGCTGCACTGCCAGAAAAAGTTACCTTGACGGTTCAGTGTCCGTGAATGAACTCAACGGGCTCCACAAATACGGAGAGGATTTGACTGGAGTGGTCTCCTCGTTCTGCTGCAGCTCTTCTTCCTCCTCCCACTGCTGCTCTGATTCAAGGTCATCTTCCACCCTCTCCTCTCCCTCCTCATCTTCGGTGTAGCGAGCTGCCAGTTGTGCGAGGAGGTCCACCTTGGGCTGAAGAGCTCTCAGTGTGGCTAACTCCTCTGTCCCTGTTGGGGTCTTGTCTGCA
>NW_005843483.1:51982-79518 GCF_000455745.1 Alligator sinensis
GGGATATAAATCTAACAGAATAAATATAGGAAATAAAGAAAGAGCCAGTTCAGGAAAGATCAGTGAAGGACCAACTAGGGTCAGCATTGCTTCTCCCTCAGCTTGTTTCTGAAGGGCCAACATGAAGACCATGGAAGAAAATGCTGACGATCTTGAAGGCCAGCCAGAGGAGGTTTGTCACTGATTTCAGCGGAGCCAGGGTTCCCCCACAGGAGCCGAGAGATGACTTAATTTTCACCCACGTCCCCTCCACTGAGAAAGCACTTATCAGCTAGCTCGCTTCTCCTTACGGAAAAAGAATCAATTAATTTGCAGACGTTTAATCCATCTCCTACCAAAACTGGAAGGCTGTGCTCTGCCTGGGCAGTGCTGCCCCCTGCTCTTCCTCGCAATGAGGCATCTAAACACTGTCTGCTGTGCAGCTTTTATGTTTTTCAAGGATGGCACAGGCTTTTGTTAATGAGCACCCTCACTTCAGTGCAGGAGGAAAATAGTTTTGCCCCCATTTTGCACTTAGCAGCTTTGACCCAGTTCCACTATCTACTAATCTGTGGCCAGCGGGCTGTAGTGCCTTCGGTAGTTTGGTCATGCCGTTGTTTCCCTTGGTGTTAAGCAAAGGGTATCTGTCACACAACCCATCCCAACACCGCACATCTTCTAGCATTATATCCTGCTCATTTGTTTCTGAAAAGAGCGTGGAAGATTGTGGGGAACGATGCCATTTGGGCGGGCGAGTCCTGCACAACAATACATGTCATTGCAGGTGCAGGTCATCTTCCAGTTCTGACATCTCCCCATGCCCTGACTTCTTACCTGGGAGGAGGATCTTTTGTTTGTACCTTTATTAGCAATTGCCACACATCTAGGCTGCTGGTTACCTGACATGAAAAGCAGTAAAGTCTAGGACAGTCCGAACTGTTGAGTGTAAACTGCTTGCAGGTCTGGGAATTTGTGTCGCAGGCTCTGCTATAAAAGCCCAACTCTGGGGCTGAGTAAGGGTAAAAGCTTGGCCCTCCTGAATTAAATGGGAGTTTGGACAGTGACTTTGGTGTAGCCAGAGTTTTGCCCGAGGTACGTAACCATTTTAATGGAAAGACAGTGAAAAGACAGATGCAACAGTGGAGACAACACCAGGAGATCAGGACCTTGGAGCACTGTAGCACTCTGCTCATCAAATTTAAAAACCACCAGGGCCCAGTCGGCTCTGTGTTGGACCCTGATCCTGCAAACACTGATGCACTGTGCTAAGAAGCAAGCATGGAGCAGTCCTGTTGAGTTCCCCGGGATCACAGACATGCTTGAAATAAGGCACGTGCATCTTGTTAGGTTGGGGCTGCAGTCATCAACTTCTCTGTGACCGTCTAGATAGAATTGCCAGCAGACCCATAGGCTACTATTGACTCAAGCCATTTATCACTTGTCTTGTTAAGGTATATATGATATCTACACATATATATGTAAATTGTACTGTGGCTTTGTTTCTAACCTTCATTGCTTTACAAAGCACATTGTGGGGTTTTTTGCTGTGTCGTTTTTTCGGTCCGTCCATCTGCATTCTTTTTCTGAGAAGTTTTTGAGTGTTTTGTACTCCACCAATACCCTGGCTGAATCTGCTGAGAAACACATAAACGGTGGGTTACTATCACTTCTGCTGCAATCAGTGGCTGCTCCACTCCCTGCTTTACCCAGGTTTCTTTTTGCTAAAGCGAATGTTGCTTTTTTGAACAGATTCCAAGAAGTTGCTAATACCATTTGTGAACCAGAGCTTGGAGGCTGGCAAACTGTTTCCGTGGAGTGTATCACTGATGAATCAAGGGCCATGTCCTGCCTTTGCAAGGCATAATGAGAGTGGAAGTATGCCCCTTCCCCTGATGAGCCAGGACGGGGAGCATGCTCCATCTCTTTCTTCTCTAGGAGATGTTCTAGGTGACCTTCTGCATGAATTTTATAGTAAGGCCTTGCAGTGGGATCTGAGCTATCCAACTGAGTGCTTGGATGCTGGGCAGGAAGCCAGGAATGAGGAAAAATGGCACTGGGACAGGATCAAGGTGGAGGGGACCCCAAAGCAGAGGTCAGGCTTGTTGGGGGCAGAGAATGTGCACAGGGCCCTGGGGTAACCTGAGTGAAACCCTCTTCAGACTCCTGAATATCCATGAGTCTCCCCACTCTTGTGCTCTCAGCAAATTTATGCGAGCCTTACTCATAAAGTGTGTCGTTCCCCCCCACACACACACCTCTCTCTAGACTGGTAGCTGGAGACGTGGACAGCCCATTGTGTCACAATCACCTTGCACTAAGCAACCACCTGGACATTGTCTTCTAGCATCAAATGATCTGCCCCATGATTGGTTACACCTGACTTATTTGAATAAAGGCCGTATAATTCCTCCCAGTAGGGTTGGAGTACTGTTGTAGCCATGGTGGTCTGGGCAATATGCAAGGATCAAGGTGATTTTAGGGACATCTTTTCTTTGACCAACCATATAGTTGGGAAAGAATTCCCCACTTCAATTTCTATTTTTTCTGCCATGTTTTTCTCCTTGTCACAGGCTTTTTGCTTAGTTAGAGAAGTCTCTGGGCACCAGGTGACCTTCATCTGTGTCCTTGTCTAACATTGCTCCCAAATTTGGCACCTGGTCCAATAAAAGTCACCCCAAAGGTGTCTCCCCACCGCCCCCTTCCTTCTCACTTGCACTGCCTTTGTCAGGCACAGAGAGACAGAGTCCCTAGCCACATGTTTGACTTCCTCACCTCCTCCTCCTCCTGCCCAACCCTTCTCCTTCCTGCCCACCCACCTGAGCCCTCCCAGTCCCCCCAGATCCCTCCAAGCACAGCACAGCTTCTCTGCACAACCAGGGGTAGGACTAGGGGATGGCATGAGGAGAAGGGAAGGGAGAAGTAAGGGAAGGTGGAAAGTCACTGGCGGACGTCAGAGGAGGGTGAGGGGAGCTCTTGTTCAATGTGCAGCAGTCCGACTCTGGTGCTGCTGTACTGAATGGTGTGGGAAGGGGGGATGGGTTTGGACGTGAACAGGGAGGAGGGAGGGGGGCCTGTTGCAGACACAAACTGGGGGTGCATGTGGGCAGGGACTGGCCTGATCCAGGGGGGATGGGGGGAATAAGTTTGGACCCAACCAGGGTGAGGGTGGTGGGGAAGGGTCAGACCCAAATGGATGGGAGGGTGGGAAGGGAAAGAATGGGGCTGGGTTGGACTTGAACGGGGTGAGGCAGGGAGGTGGTGCAGGGTCAGAAGTGAATGTGGGGATGGGGTCAGACCCAAAGTGGGAAGAGTGAGGCTGGGGCGGGGAATGGGGCTGGATGAGGGTTAAATGAATCTCCTCATTGTTGGGCGATTTGCTAGTTCTTATTTAAAATGAATCGCCAACATGTAGTGGATCAAAACAGCGCACTGCACGTGAAAAGCCAGACAGAGAGAGAGGATTATTGTGCGTCTTATCTCACAACCTCTTTTTTTTTTCTTTTTCCTTTTGGAACGCGGACAGACAGATGGGTGCTAGTCTTCATGATAGCTAATGCATGTCTGAAATGTGGGAATTTGAGTTGACAGAAAGTTTTGCAAAATTGTCTAGTTTCACTAAAACAGCTCCCTTGAACGAAAAAGTCTTTTGTGGAAAATTGGCTGATCAACTTTGAACCAGGTCACATTAAACTTAGTAGAATTCGCCCATATCTTTACTACCGTAAATAAGTCTTGAATACAGCAATATTGTATCAAAACCTCGATATGGCATATTGCTTCCTCATTTTATCTTAGAACATGCTTCCTTGACTATATCTGTCCAAGTGATCCTTCATCTTTTCTTCCTTTATGCGCTAAATGAAAGGAAAATATACCTCAGCTTTTCCATCATACCTTGGTGTCCTAGGGTGTTTTCACATGCCACATTTTTTGCCATTTCTTGTGGTGCAACGGCATGACTGTTTGCACAAGCGGGTTTTCACGGGTGCTTTAAAAATCTTTCTTTTGTATTAAACTAAACATCCTTTGATGTAGTTTAGTTTGGTTCACCACAAATTAAAGTGTTGTGTCCTTGAATTCATTGCGTGCAAACACAAAGGCACTCAAAGACATGTAATGAGCAACTTTGTCCACCAGATGGTGCTGTGACTTCAAAGGGATGGACTACAAAGAATTGCTGCTGCTTTCAAATTTTTGTTGTTGATGTTCCATATGCCAGATCCCTGCTCCCATAGCTGCATGGTAGGGCATGGGTTGGGGGCTGCAGGCTAGGGTCGGGGCAGCGCAGGACCATCTCACTCTCCTGTGGCACCGGGCGGGGACCGGGTTTACTTTTTTCAAAAACCCAGTGCATGCAAACACAGATGTGATGCTCCAAAATAAACCAGTTTAAATTTTATAAACCTATTTAATTCAATCAGGATTAAACCCCGTTAATCATTTGGGATTCAACCATTTATTTCGAAGGATTCAGTTTGTAGTCTGTATTCTGTGGTGCCTCCAATGATCAATGCAGTTGTCTAAAGCATGAGGAACCAGGAGATTAAAGGTGCCTTGAATTCAGTTCATAGTCTCAGCTGAGGCTGCTGCATGTGCGCGTGTCATCAGCTAGAAAGTTCAGACGGATGGGATGTTTTATGGGTCACCTCATTGCTTGTTTAGGGGCTTGTCTTGGAAGAATAGCAATCAGTGGTACTTTGCACAGATGTGAGGAAGGGAGACTGCTTTGCCACTGTTCACATGGGCTGGGTATGAACAGGTAAGCCAGGTATGAAAAGAGTTGCTCCAGGCTTCATCCCTGAGCCTGTCAGCCTCATTGCACACCAAGTTATGTGTATCATTGACATGTAAAGAATTGAAGTTCCCCTGCCACCATTTTGAAGCTGAATACATGTGACACAAAGGCTGCTGGGGCAGTCTCATATGCAGGTGCTGGGCATGTGTATAGATGTCCTATGTTTCCATGTGTGTGCATGTGGCATCAGGCATGGGACTGAGGGTTGAGAAGTCACATAGCATTACCCATAGCAATAATAAGAACTTTATGGTAAGCCCATAGTGATTCCCATGTTGAATACCAAGCTGTCTCAAGTAGGTGTTAACAGGAAATGAGCAGAAAACAGGTCAACTGTATGGACAAGATTTATTCCAGGCTCAAAGGTACAGATTTCAATGAAACAACATGTGTTTGACCTGGTTGAGGCACCTTCAAACGATTATACAGAATCCTATGCAAGGACATTGGAAGCCAAGGCTTGGAGGTGGTACTAGGAGGTGGAAGAGTGAGAATTTGAAGTAAATTTGGTAGAGACAGCCTAGATTTTTACCCTTGAAAATGACCTCGGCTTTCATAAAGAGACAGCATAGATTTATCATGTTATCATGGAGACTGTTGTGCTACAAGTTGGTTATATAGTAAAGACACAGAGCATAGTACAGAAGTCATGAGAGAAATGGGCACATCCAAGGGTGCATCCAGGATTTCCTACAGCGGTGTGCAGCACCCCATCCCTCAAACTATGCGGGGACAAGGTGAGGTATGGCTGGAGGCCCCGGGTGGGTAGGGGACACTGGGGAGCTGGGCAGGGAGCAGGAGAGTGAAGGCAGGGACTGCCTCTGGTTGACATGCCGCTATCTCCACCCCACTCTCCTGCAGGTGTAACCTGGTCCAGTGTTTTCCTACCCTCCTAGTGAGAAAGTTTTTCCTCATAACCAACTGAAATGTCCCTTGCTGGAACTTGAGACCATTGCTTCTTGTTCCATTATCTGAGGGAGCCTTGTTTTCTCTGATTAAAAAAAACAAACCCCAAATTTTCTGAAAGTATCCCAAATCCACCAGATCCCTTGTCATCTGCCACCACTGAGAACAGTCTCTGTCAGGGGTGGGCAGATCCAGCCAATGGCCAGACTCCATTTCCCAGCAGCCCCTGCCCATGTCACTGTGGCTGGCTTCCATGGAGACAGCAAAAGGGGTGGGGCTGTGAGAGTGAGGGGGTGGGACTTCCATTGAAACCAGCTGAAGCAGAGCTGGCCGGGCTCAAGGCCGGGTAGATAGTGGCTCCAGGGCTGAGGCCAGGATCTTGTGGCAGTGGCAGCATGGTCCAGCACCAGGGCAGAGCCACAGTCCTGTGCCTGCATGCCCCCCAAAACCGATGCATTCAGGGCTGCTGGGAAATGGAGTCCACTGCAGACTGAATCCAGCCCACTGGTCAGACTTTGCTCACCCCTGGTCTATCTCCATTCTCTTTGGACCCACCCCTCAGGGAGTTGAAGGCTGCTATTAAATCCCCTCTCAGTCTCCTCTTCTCCAGGCTAAATATGCCCACTTCCATCAGCCTCTCCTGAGAAGTCGTGTGCCCCAGCTCCCGTAATATTTTTTTACCCTCCAATGGACTGTCTCTTATTTGTCCACACCAGATGTGTAATGGGAGGCCCAGAACTGAGTTTCCACTTTCCAGGACCCAAGATCCATTTCCTCCGTATAGGATTCCAGCTTCAGATACTCCAAAGACTCCTGGCTAATTCTCTCTGCCCCCAATTTCTCTCCTTTTTTAAACACCCACTCCCATTGTATAGTCCCTACCCACAAATCTCTTTCCCATCTCTTAGGTCCTTGCATCCTTCTACCCAAACATCAGCCCTTCAATTCTCCTCCACCACAACTTTGGCCCTGGACACTGCTCCATTACTTCCTAGTTCTTCTCCATCTTCGTTCCTCTGTGTGATGACGGATGTCTCGAGTCCACTATCACCCTTTGTCTAGGTAGCCCCTCCCCTCATCCCACCTGCCACAACTTTGCTGTTATGTATGATTTGTGAGAGGGTTTCAGTGGAGTTCTTTATAAGAGGGGTTCCCCGACACGAGTGTACTCACAGTTGTCGCCTCTGTTGTTCCATGGGGCTCCGCCACCCCTACACCCCGTCCACTCGCCAACCGATCACATACTGGTAGTATGGTGGCCTGCGGTACTCTGCAGGCTTGCTTGTCATTGGTTTCCTCCAACTGTAGTGACCCAGGCCTAGTGGCATCACTTGGCCAGCCTGTCTTCTAATCTCGCTGGCTCCTTGGCTAGCTCTGGCTCTCCTTCTTCCCTCCCCTTTCTAGAAATAATGTTCCTCCGGGGCAGGGAGACTTCCCAGATTGATGTCCTGGACCCAGAGGCCACTAGGGACCTCTTCACCTGTCCCTGCCTCTGTTTTCCTTAGGGGCCATGCTAATCCACACAGGGTGCCTCGTTGCTCCCCCTGCTTCCCTCCTCCCGAGAGGGACACTGGCCCTTCTCCGCTCCCTACCTGGAGTAGGACAGGGAGCTTCCTGCTACCTGCCTCTGGTAGAGGCTCCAAGCCCCCCCCCGCCTCTGTCCGAGGCTTTAAAACACCTTTCTGCATGGGCATGGCGCAGCCTAGCCGGTGCCTTTCCCAAGGGGGAGCCGCAGCATGCTGGCTGGCTTCTCTCTCTTTCTCTCGCTCCCCCTCCCCGCGGGTGCTGTCGGGGCTTTTAAACTCTCCCGCAGCAGCCGTCTTGGCTGCCGCGATTGGCTCAGCTGTTTCCCTCACTGGGAACAGCTGCTTAAATAACCGGCATAATGCCGGATCGCGCGGCTGTAATTGCGGCTGCAGCTGCTGCCGCGGTCTCGGCTCCGCCCCCCGCCCCCGCCGTCTCTCCCGGAGGTAAGTAACCCCGCCCGGGGTTCTGTCTCGGGGTTGCGTCTGCCCTGCAACCCTTTCTGGCCTCACCCTGTGCCCGTGATGGCGGCACGCCACCGTCACACTCTGTCTCCATGATTTCAATATTACTTTGACAGCGGCCTCTGCAAAGGGTCACTGAGCACACAGTTAACCTGGGGATTTCCTGTACAAAGTCAGCATGACATAAGTTAATATTTGGTTGCGAGTAAAATTCCAAGGGTGTGAATTTTTTTGGCTTTTCGGGACAATGCTGGAAACTGAGAGTTCCCTGTGTGATGGCAATTCCACTTCACATTCCGGCATCCTCTCCAGCTACATCATAGGGACACAACTCTGAAAGAGGCAAAACCTCTGACAACAGGTCTCCAGTAAAACACTGCCTCAAAGGGGTAAACATGACATGGAAGCTAGGGCAGAACCGGTCATTATGCACATCCTCACTCATTCCTCAAGAGCAGCATCTGCGGCTGCTCTCACAAGTCCTTGCCCTCAGCACTGTAGCTCCCAGGATGATTTTGGAAAATCAGGCCTTGAGAGGGATACGTTACCCCTTTGTCCTCCTCAGAAGAACAGGCAGCAACAACCCCCGTGAGATCAGGGTCCCTGCAACATGCAGGATGTAGTTGTCCTTACCCCTTGTCCTTACCCCTCAAGCCACAGCAAGTCTAGTTTGGGAAGGAAGGTCACACTACTGCTCTCTTGTCCTGACCCCCTCAAGTTGTACGCAGCTGGAAGGGTACCAGTGATCAGTGGGGCTGAAAATTAAACCCCATGGAGATACTAGGGGCACTTTCTCTGTGCCACGGCAATTGTCTCAGGCTCTCTGTAGACTCAGGTAGGCATCACTGTAGCAATTGCATTCAAGGCATCTCTACAGAAGCTGGTCCAGTTCAAAGGCTACAGAATTGGGTGGGCCATGGCCCAACCAACTTTTAGCACGTTAATTTATAGAATCCATAAACATGCAATTGTCTTCCTGGTTAAAACTTTATATCTATTTATTTAATTGAATAGCTACCTAAATTAATGTGATAAAATTTGGTTGGGCCATGGCCCAGGTGGCTCACCCTCTTCCGCAGCCCATGGTCCCGTTTGTAAGAGGTCCATTTTGTGATTCTAGCCTCTATCAGAGACACAGGACTTTGAATTAAAGGTCACACCAATGTTAACAAATAGGTAAAACATTCCCAAAGAAAGTTATCAAAATTGCATTATTGAGCTGAAAAGAGCTAGCTGAAGAGTTATGGGCAGTTTTGAGGAGTCCCAGTCATCTTAATCTGTCCTCCCTAGCCCCTGTTTCCTCTGCCTGCTAGTTGCCATTTTTGGATAAGGTATTTATGGAGTCTAAAGAATCAGAGCACTGAAGATTTGCATTTATCAGCCTGAAAGTGTCCTGAAAGTTTCTGAGTGCCTATGAATGTTTAGGTCTGGGCTCCCTATGATAAAGATCTTGGCTCCAAAGCAGGACATACTATTACATAGTAGTCTAACCAAAAGATTAAAATTAAAACTTTAAATATATCAATCCAGGAATGTTTCCCTCTGGTTCTCTGCTTCAAAGCTAAGCTGGATTCTAGGGAACAGTCCCACGTGGCCCAAGAGACCGGTGGTTAAATCCCAGTCCTGCAGCTTCAGGTCTTCAATTCTCTCTAGTGACAAACTGGTTTGAGTCTAATTCTGTCAGTCATGGAGTGAAGGTAAGATATCTGAGCATTTAGCACCGAAACTTGACTGTGTTAGGAAAAAGGGAAATTATATAGATTGATAGAAGGAAAGTGAATAAAGATTTCTGGGACTAGAGAATCAGATCACAAACCTGAAAAATCCTCAGTAAGTAAACTGAACCCAGTTCATCATTGCAATGAAATGTATTTGAGTGGTAAAAAGATGTGTGTGTGTGTGTGTGTGTCATTTAAGAACTTGAAAATGAGATAAGAGAGGAAATGTAGAGGACAGTGTAATGTATTAAAAGTGTTCTAGCTGGGGACAGGAGTGGAAAAAATTCAAAATGAAACAAAACCACCAGAAAAAACCTCCCTCCAGAAAATTTTTATTTTTCACCCAGAACCCATTTATTATTTCAGTTTTTGACAACTGGATATTTTCAAGCAAGACTGCCAGAAATGACACATTTTAAGTCAAATCTTCTTTCTCTCTTTGAAACTTTTTATGTTTTAATTTTAGTGTTTCTACATAAGTTAACAGTTTTGAAGAAATAATACTGTGACAAAGGCTAGCTTTAGAAGAAAAGCCATGTTTTTATAATGACACTTAAATGGAAACATACCTCTGGCTCTAAATTCAAAGCCCAATTTGAGAGCCTCAGCAATGCTCACAAATAGCCCAATCCCAACCCCCTCCTTGCATTATCTCTTGTTCCCCGGAATAATGCTTGCCGGAAGAACAGAGGAGGAACCGGCACAGTTGATATCCAGCAAAATTTATTTTACATCTCATAGTGCCTCTGAAATCTGTGTCAGGGGGCATCTAAGAAGCACGCTGAGCAAAAAACAGTTTATCATCCTTGTATAGAAATGGCAAAGATGAATGAGACAAAGTCTAGGTGACCAGAGGGATGGTACTAGGCAGTGACGGCACACAGCTAGCACTCTGGTTGGGCTGGGATCATGTAAAAGGGTCAGAACCAGGTGGCAGGCGGTCTGCAGGTGGAGCTCAATATAAAATAATTCTGGACAAGGTCTTTTGTTATATCCTTTACTAGACCAACTAAATTGTTGGAAAAACTGATTTTTGCAAGCTTTTGGGCACAAAAACCCTTCTTCAGGTATAGAAACCAGTGTTAAAAATGCAGGTCTGTGAAAATGCAAATGCTTGACGGTGAGGATCAGAGGCAAGGGGAGACAATGGGTGGCAAGGACAAGGTGACACTTAGATGCTACTCGTGGCTAGGCTGTATGCATCTGGGAAGAGGAAACGAAGCTGAGTTAGCATTTGGTTGAGCATAGCATTACCAGCTAAACGCAAATGCTTTAAAATACTGTGTTGAGAAAACACATATTAAGTAGCAGCTACGCCGACCCAAGAGAGGTTCGAGTAGGTCTGTGGCCCAAGGAGGAAAGAAGGAAAGCATGCCAATTCTAGCAGGTCAATTGTAAAGCATAGTAAGGCAGGCCAAAAGGGAATTTGAAACGTGTTTTGTGAACGAAGGAAGAATTCTTTAAAAGTATATCAGAAGCTGGGCAGCAAACTGGGCAGTAGAAAATACTGGGGAGATGCCCATACTAGATCCACACTGAATAAATGCAGAGAGATCAAAATGAAGTGACAAGGGAGGAGGTTTAAAAAATCCATAAATTAAAACAGTAAGCAAGTGCCTGGGACCAGATCATGTTTTCTGACAGTTGTGTAGGAATTTAAATGTGAAAGTGCAGGGCTGCTGTTCATAGCATGTCACCTAGCAAGGGCCTCCGTACCAGAAGAGTTTCTGGTTAACAACACAACACTCAACTTCAAAAAAGGGCTGCAGATTTCATCTTGGGAACTACAGCCCAAGATTTTTCACTTCAATCCTTGGAATTTGATAGAATATAGAGTAGGAATCAAATTAGAGGTCACATGGATATAGATGATGTTTAGGGGAAGTGTTAGCATCATTTTTGTGAAGGGAAATTCTATCCCAACCATCTCTGGCAACATCAATTAGCATGGGGGCAAGCGGGGTGCAGTTGACCCAGTCCAGTCCACTCCAGCCCAGTCCAATTCTGATCCAGTCCAGCCAAACCAGCTTTTGACTGTTTCAACACCTCAAGCCACTGTTCTTCTTTCCTGGCTGGTTCCCGGGTCTGGCTATATCCCGTCAGTGTGCCAGTTTGGTATGGGAAGATGGTTTTATTCATACTGAGTCCTTGGAGGAGAAGGGGAAATAAGGCAATGAAACAACATGCTCCATGAGGCTTTACAGGATCAATTGAAATAATTGTAAAATGTTATCTTTTTCCCTGAAATAGTCTTTTCAGATGGGTTGGTGTTTAAGTATGAACACAAGCAATGGCTGTTACAGAAAACATAATATGTGCAACAAGAAAAACACCAGAAAACCTGCTTTCCACTAAACTGTTCCCAGCAGTCCCACATGGGCACCTTTGACATTTTGGTCAAGATGTTACTGCTGATGTGAGCTTCCCTCATACTTTTGCTGATCTGACCCTGATCGCTGCCTTTGTTCTCCCTTCACCGGCCTTGCACAAGGCACCGAGGAGAAAAACATCCAACAGAACCACAGGGACAGGATTCCTCCTCCTGGGGTTTTCTGACACTCAGGAGCGGCAAATCTTACACTTTCTCCTCTTCCTAGCTGCATACCTGGCAGCCCTGATGGCAAATCTCCTAATAATCACAACGGTAGCCCTCAGCCACCACCTACATACCCCAATGCACTTCTTTTTGATAAATCTATTCATCCTAGACCTTGGTTCCATCTCAGTGACCATACCCAAATTCATGTCTAACTCCTTATTGAATACCAGGTGGATTTCCTATTCTGGATGTGTTGCCCAAGTGTTTTGTCTCTTCTGCTTCCTGGAAGCAAATATTTGTCTTCTCACAGTTATGGCATATGACTGGTACAATGCCATCTGCAAGCCACTGCATTATGAGATAATAATGAACAGGAGAGCTTGCGTCCAGATGGCTGCCTGTGCGTGGGCTGCTGGGGTCAGCTACTCTGCACTGCACGCTGGCAACACCTTTAGTCTCCCCTTCTGCCACTCAAATATCATCAACCAGTTCTTCTGTGAAGTGCCCCAGCTACTCAAGCTCTCCTGCTCTGACACATACCGCAGAGAGCTGGCAGCTCTTGTCTTTAGTTTGTGTTTAGCTCTAGGCTGTTTTGTTTTCATCGTTGTGTCGTATGTTCAGATCTTCACCGCAGTGTGGAGAATCCCCTCGGAGCAGGGCCGGCAGAAAGCCTTCTCCACCTGTGTTCCTCACCTTACTGTGGTGCTGGCATTGCCTACATGAAGCCCATCTCTGACTCCTCATCCTCTCTGGATCTCCTGGTAGCTGTTCTGTATTGTGTGGTGCCTCCATGAATCCGGTCATCTACAGCACGAGGGACAGGGAGATCCAAGCTGCCCTGAGGAAACTGCTTCACAGGCTGATCCTCTCCAAGAAAAATATGTCCATCTTTCTTTCATGAGTTTGCTTTACTTATGTTTCTTTTATAATTAATTCATGAAATAATTGTTTTCATATTATAGTGGTAGCCTATTTACAAAAAATGGATATTGTGGGTTAATTCTGTAGCTTTCTACATACAATGACACTTGACTTGGGTCATTTTGTGTTAGCACTGTTGAAGCAGGAAAGTAATGTTTCATGCATCAATTTTACTGCCTGCGCCACCTAAAATAAATCCCATCAATTACAAGATGATGAATGGAAGTTGGTGTAATCCATTATTTGGGTATAGGCAAATATCCAGATTCTGTGATGGTGGGATGAACTGCAGGCACTTTAGACGACAGGCACAGAATTCAGATGGATCTGGATAGACTGGGAAGCTGGGATAGAAATGATGAGGCAAAGTCCAAGGGAAGAATTGCAAGTTGCTCCACCTATGAAAGAATAATTACAAACACAAATGCAGCTAGGTTATAAATGGCTGTGTGGCAGCACTGTTGAAAAGGATCCTTCAAGGTAGGGATGGCCAAAATCTGGAATGGGCTTCCAAGGGAGGTGGTGCTCTCCCCTAACTTGGGGATCTGTAAGAGAAGCCTGGATAGGCATCTGGCTGGGGTTATCAGACCCCAGCCCTCTGACTCTTTCCTGCCCAGGGCAGGGGGTCAGACTCGATGATCTGTTGAGGTCCCTTCTGATCCTAGCATCTATGAACGTATGGATCTTGGGGATCTGGTGCCTCAGACTCAACGTGAGTCATCAATTTGATGTAGCTACAAAAACATGAATGCAGTTTTGGGCTGAAACAACAGGAGTATTAGTTAGAAAACATGGGAGGGGATAGGGATCGGTGCTTGGACCCGTGCTATTCAATATATTCATTAATAATGTGGACAAGGGGGTGGAAAGCTTGATGCTTAAGTCAGCAGACAATACCAAGCTGTGCAGATACACGGCCATACCAGCGGATAGGGCAACAATCAGAACGACCTTTACAGACTGAATTTATGGGCCGAATAAAGTCAGATGAGGTTTAAGAGGGAGGGAGAAGTGCAAGGTCCTTCACCTTGGTAGGAAGAACCCTCACAGCAACTATACCATGGGTGGTGGTCCTCTGGCTGGCACAAGATCTAAATGAGACCTGGGGGTCACTATCACCTAGAACATGAGTATGAGCTAATAGTGTGTCGAGGCTGCTAGAAGGGAAAACAAAACTCTGGTGTGCATCAATAGATGTGACACCAAAAGACTCAGGTAGGTGCTCCTCCTTCTCTAGTCAGCCTCAGCTGGAGTACTGTGCCTGGTTCTGGGCACCACACTTCAAAAAGAATGTGGATAAGGTCAAGAGGGTACAAAGAAGGTCCACTCATATGGTTAGGGGCATGGAGAGTAGGTCCTATGAGGAGAGACTCTGGGAACTGGGCCTGTTCAGGCTCAGTAGAGAAAGCTGAGAGGTGACTTGATAGCTGCCTACAAGCACATCAGGGGGAGCATCAAGAACTAGGAGAGCAACTATTCAGGAGAGCACCTCAAAGGAAGATGAGGACCTATGAACATAAACTAATAAAGGGTAAGTTCAGGTTGAACACAAGGAAACACTTTTTCTTTGTAAGGCTCACCGGAATCTGGAGCGTACTCCCAGCAGAGGTGGTGCAGTCAGCCTCCTTGGAGGTGTTCAAGATGAGGCTGGACAGGAGCACATCTGAGCCCAATGACTTCCTGCCCATGGCAGGGGACCGGACTTGATGACTGCACAGGTCCCTTCCGGTTCCATGACTCTATAGTGCCAATCTACATGCTGCTGGTTAGGCTTCATCTAGACTACTATGTGAAGTTCTGGGCTGCATGTTTTAAGAAAAAATATTGAAAAGTTAGGGAAGTTCAGAGATAGGTGACATGAATGATAATGGGTTGGAATGCAAGCCATGCAAGGAGAGTTTGAGAGGACTAGACATATTTAGCTTGCAGAGAAGGAAATTAAGGGGGCACATCACAACAGAAATAACTGAATAAGTGCCATGCAGTAGTGAGTGAAAATCAACAGTTATCCATTGCTGCATTGGGAAGCATGTCAAGCTTCCAATTAAAGCAAAGTAATTTTAGATTAGATTTGAGGAAAAAAAGCACCCTTGTTTTCAGAGTAGTGAGGACATTTAATAGATTGCCCAGGGAAGTTGGGGAGTCTCCTTCATTAGAGATGTTCAAGAAGAGGCTGGATGGACATTGGCCAGGGATAATTTTGGAGAAACATTCTTCCATTTGTGCAGGGGTGGGACCACATGATTCTTGAGGCCCCTTCTATTCTATTGTTATTAATTGTGCTTCTAATTATTATTAGAATAAATATAATAATAGAAGTGTGATTTTATTATTATTAATTGCATCGCTAATATGTAGGGGATTTAAACAATGGAGTGCAAGTGAATAGACAGTGAGAAAGTAGGAGTGTTGGATGTCTTATTACACAACCTCATTTTTTTCTCTTTTTCCTTCTGTAAGGCAAGCAGACAGATGGGTATCAGTTCTCATATTGCATGCATGTGTGAAGTGGTTGACCTCAAGTTGGCATTAAGAAGAGTTTACCAAATTATCTAGTTCTACTGAAACAGTACTTCCCATAGAGAAGTGTTTTGGGATCCAATGGGAGCCTGATCACATTAAACTTAGTAGACATAGGCCATGTTTTAGCTATAGTAAATCATCTTGAATCATTGCCATTGGCCAGTACCAGATCCAACAGACCCTTACCTCTTGTCAGCCCATAGACTTCTTGAGTCAAACAGAGCTCCCCAATGCAAGTGAGGAAGTGTCACGACGGATCTGATTTTGCTGAATGCTCATCCCATGAGATGTCAGGATGGTTGAAGTTGCTCATTATGACCATGTACTGAAAGCATGCAGCGTCTGCCAGTTCCCTAGCAAATTCCTGCCTGGGAGGTCTGTAATAGACTCCTACAGTTATATCACCTCCACCATGTTCTCCCTGTATCCTAACCCAGAGGGTCTCAAGTCGCCCTCCTTGGGTGCCAATCTCTGCCTGTAGTGAAGTGTAATACTCCTTCACATAGACAGCTACACCCCTGCCCTTCCTTGCAACACAATCCTTCTGGTACAAGGTATAGGCATCAATACCTGTGGTCCAGTCTTAGGTGGAGTCCCACCAGGTCTCCGTTATCCCTAGGAAATTGTATTCATTTTTGGTTAGCAAAAGGGCCAGTTTCTCCTGTTTGACCCCATGCTCCTGGCAGTTATGTACAGGAAGCAAAGTCTGCCATCAGAAGCTCTGGGATTCCCTGTGCTCTTAGAAGATTCTCATCCCTGGGCTGGGGTAGGAGTGAGATCCTTTGTGTTACCTGACCTCCTGATTCTGTGGTGCCCTAAATCTTCCAGGGTTTGCATTAGTGATTGTCCATCTGTCCCCTGGCAATCTTAGTTTAAATATCATGGCATACTTGGTTTAAAGTATGGCATCATCAGTATTTCCTTCCAATATTAACTGGCAGGAAAAGAGTTTCTGTAGATTTCTGGATGGGCACATCCCCAAATAAAAGGCTATATTAATGCTGGTTGGACCCTAGTGCATGTTTAGCCATCTGTTAATATGAACCCACAATTTTACATATGTTTCCTTTTTTCATGTTAAACCTGAGTGGCTAAATACATGAATGCTGTGTCAATTTTGGCATGATGGAAAAGCATTTTGGAAGGTGAGGACTTACAGTATTTCCTAAGACAACCTATGACTGAATAATGATAGCACATGTCGATCCTGTTGATGTTGTTGGGAGTGACCATTTTCTTTGAAGAGTTCTGATTTTGAGCAATGTGTTTTCTCACTGATTGGTAAATTGAAGCACAATAACTTTTAGTAATCGAAAGTGCTCTGAGTACTAGGTTTGTGGAAAAGTGGTGGGTTCTTCCTCCTCCATTTTGCATAGTTTTAGGACACCTGACATGCACCTAAGAGTCACAGACCCTTTCATTGCCGTGATGACATGTTTTGGAATCCCAAATCTCTTTCGGTTGGATGAAGATGGCAATGTACAAATCTCTTGCAAAATGCTGGCCATACCCAGACCATACTTTTGTGAGGAAGGCAGCTACACTTAAGACAATGCCAACTGAGCCATTGCAGTTTGTGATTCTGGTCTTGGCAGAGCTAGGGCATTGGGCTCTGGCTGCTTTCTGACCATGTCTACATGAGACTGACTGAGCAGTAGTTACTCTTTATATAAGTACTAAATGACTGCATAGTAAATGGAGCTACTGCCTAGTTACACTGACAAACAGCTTTTTCTTAACACTGACTGCACAGTAGCCTGACACCACTCAGCAGTAGCGTCACATCATGTTTTCTGCCATGCGACAGTACTGTGCAGTAGTCTTGGGCTACTGTGCAGTCAACATTTCATGTAGGCATGACCTCTGAGAGTGTCACACCGGGTCCCAGGCTCCCAGATCTGGGCATCACTTGGAGTTGAAGGGGGCAGGCAGCGGGAGCAGATTGCAGGAAGGAGTCAGATGAGGACACAGGAGATCAAACTGAGAATGGGTCTGTGAGGGAAGATGAGTCAGGAAGCCAGAGGATCAGGAGGAGAATGGAGTAAGAGGGCAAGCCAAATCATGAAGCCAGAAAAGTACACAGAGAGCAGGAAAGGCACAAGCTATAATGACCACGAAGGCTGTCTGAGTTCATGACGAACCCTTCCTGCTCCAGGTCAGGAGTTGCAATGGCAGTGCAGTGAAGTGGGGGAGTGACCAGTCACTCTGCTGGTGGGGGAGGGGAGCGGGCAGAAGGGTAGGCCCTCCTTGAGGTTTCTGCACTGAAACGTCAGCTGGAGAGGCTGGGATGAACAGGTTGGGGATCCAGATTTAAGATTTTGGCCTGACAGAAAACAAGATAACAATAAGTCAGTAAAGAGTTATAAATTTCCTGAAAGCCTTGATCTAGATGGAATGACGGACCCAAATCTAAATACACAATAAATGGTTATATTTCCTCCAGCCTCTGTTTTTTTCCCCTACAGGGCCCAGAGTGGAATACTGTGCTCAGAGACATGTGAAGTGATCTATTTGCAGAGATGAGTGCAGATTTTATGAGTCCCAGCCAATCTGACCTGCCTTCACTAGCCCCTGTTTCCTGTCTACTTGTTGCCATTTTAGGCTCTGATTTTCTGGAGGCTATAAGGACATGTCTACAGGTCACCCTACTGTGATGTAGCAATGCACTACTGTAGCAAAACCCCCAGTTTTTCTTTTTTTTTTTTAATTTATTTTAAAATGCATTCCCTCCCCTTTCCCCAACCATTTCTGACTTTTTCCCTCCTTCTCTATTCCCTATAGATAAGTATAAGTGAGCTCAAACTTAGGATACGCTTTAAACATTTCTATTTTGGTAGCAAGTTTTTGGATATCCACTGTTTTATATTGTATAATTATTAGGTTTGTATTAATTTTTACTGTTGTATATTGTATTATCATCATTTTTGTATTAATTTTTATTGTTTCATCTGGATATTGTATGGTTTAGGCCTGTGTTTGTAAGTGAACCCAAGTCATGTCAGGTTTCCATTTTTATTTTTTATTTTTTTTATGTCAAGCCTCCATCTTCTGTCCTCTGTCTGGGCATCCCATGTCGCAGCTGTGAGAGTCAATACCCCTCCCATGTAAATTGGTTCCCCGATGGATAAGTGTGAGTGGAAGTGATTGAAATACAATGGTAGCAGGCCTCTACTGAATGGCCTATGACTGGGCCATCACCTTGCATTGATTCACCCAGGAACCACAGACCTCACCTAGGAACAGAGACAAGACCAGCATTTGAAAGACAAAGGAACCTGCAAAACCAGCAACTCTCACCATTACACACACCTGAAACCGCATGGAGCACACATGCTCAGTACATCAGGGGCTGACCCTTGCCTGGCCATGCCTCCTGTCACTAGGGTCACACAAGGTCTGCCCCTATAAAAAGGGCCAGTGAAGACAGACCCGGTGGGAACGCCATTTCCACCTGGACCAGCACCATGCCACACTGCCTATCCACCCAGAGGCCCTGCCGGCGATCCCCCTCTGGACAACACCTACTGGACAAGGACCCCTTCCAGCCTGGATAGGTAGATATTACCTGCACACCTCCTCCTACAATTTGGACTCTCTCTCTGTGTCTCGCTCTCTCTCCTCCTGGACTTCAGCCCCTGCACCAAGCCTCTTTAACCCCTGCTGCCAGTGTGTGCGTGTGCGCAAGAGAACAAATTTGGCATTGTGTCACCATCTCCCCTGTTCAGTAAAACCACTGTCATTTGCAACCCTGAGTTGGGCTGTGTTTTACTGAGTCCCAGCCCCTTCTCTATCTTAAATTCCAGCCTCATTCTCTCTCAGCTCCAGTTCCCACCCTCTCTGCTAGTTTCCCGATCTCCTCCCAATTCCATCTCCCCTTTTCTGCCACCTCTCAGCCTCTCCTTGCTTTCCTGCTGTCCATCTCTCTGTTTTCAGGCTTCCCCCACATCTCCTGTAAACTTCCACCCCGCCTCACCGCAGCTTCCCAGCTCCTATTAGCTGTCTCCAGCTTCCAGCACCTACTGCTGCTCCCTGGGACTTCTCTAGCTGCCCCGGAGCCATCCTCTGGCTCCCCATACCCAGAGCCCCTCTGTAATGCCCACACTTTCCCTTAGTCCCATTTTCCCTGTACCCATCTACCTTTTCAGCTCCCCTGTAGCTCTGGCTCCAGTCCCAGACTCTGTACTGGCATGCTTCCCTGTTCTGCAGGCTTTGGGCATTGATCTTAATCGATTAAAAGACAATTAATCTAAGAAGTTACCCCCGAGCCTCAGTTCTTCAGCCCAGGCCCCTCTAGTCTACCGGTTCTAATCCCAGTCCCGCCGATTTTCATTTCCAGTAACTTTAACTCCCTACACTTCTACTTCTTACCTTAACCTTTCCCCAGGTATCCCGAGTACATCAAGCACATGAATATATGCACATCACAACACCCAACTTAGGAACTCACCTGTGTGTATGTGTAGGTGGGTGGTATGTGTGAGAATTAGCGAATACACATAGATATCGTTGTGCTCCCAGATGCTACATATCCTGGAGAAGCAGGATACAGTAGAGAAAAGGTGATTAAACTAAACAATCCAAATAAAACTTTCTGGCTTGAAAATACATGAATCCAGGATGGCTTATTTCTGATTCTGTGCTTCAAAGCTAAGCTGGGCTCTAGGGAACAAGTCCCAGAAGCCCTAAGAATAGAGATGTGGATAAGTCACCTTCCTGCTGCACCAGTCCTTCCAAACCAGTGAACTTTATTGTGATCTGCAAAGACAAAATGGTTTGGCCAGTTCAGTCTTGGAGTGAAGAGAAAGCTCCTACTAAGATATTTTGACTTGAAAGATTTGGCAGTGGCACAGAAAAGGGAGATTAGATAGATCAGTAGCAGGAAAAGAAGCGAGGAGTCCTGGCACTGGAGGATCTGTCACAAGCTGAGAAAAATATGTCACAAAGAACATTGCTGTAAGTCTGTTATTGCAATTAGCTGTGGTTGGTTGGTAACTAGGGGGGAGGGAAGGGTTATTTAAGCACCTAAAGAAGACACACACCTGGAAATCTATAACATTTTGATAGCAAGGTATTCAAAATGTCTTAGGTGTTCAAAGGAAAAAAAGAAAGAAAAGAAAACAGTTCCCTTTAGAAAATCTGAACTTGCTCCCAAGAACCCACGTTTCCGTGTCTTTGAAACTAGACATTTTTGATCAAAAGCTCCTGGAGACTGCAGATTTAAACCAAATAATCCTCCCACCCATACATTTATTTTGAGTTCTTCTACATAAAGATATGCTTTTGAAGAAATGTACACATTGCAAAACATTGAGTCTTCAAGTGAAGATATTTTTAAAAGAAATCTCTTTCTAGGCTTAAATTCTAAACCCCACAGCAGAGATTCAGTATTGCCCGGCAACACCAGGATGCCAATCCCACCTATTCATCGCATCCAGACTTTGCTGTTTTCCAGAAAAACCACCTGGAGGAGGGATAACTCAGTAAACCCCACTCCTGATACCCCGCAAAATGCATTTTAAATATCTGAGTGCCTCTCAAAAAAGGGTCAGGGGACCCAACAAAGTGTGATGAGCAAATAAATAGTGAGAAGCATCCCTTGGCCAAAGAGCTTAAGTTCTTGCACCCAAATGACAAAGATCAATGACAAAGTGAAGGTAACAGGAAGATGGGACTGGCCTATCATGGCACAGAGATCACCATCCACCTGAGGTGTGGGGACCATATAAATAAGCTTATTGTGGCAGGTAGATCTCAGTGTAGATTCCATTCCAGACAAGGTGACTCTTGGGATGCCGCCCATGTTTATGTTGCAGATACCAGTGAAGAGGAAAGGAGGATGTGCTAGCACTTTATTGACCAGCATTTTATTGCCATCATAAGTGCCGTGTTCAGTGAGCATGCTCTTGCTGTGGCTTTGTTTTTTCCCCGTGAATCTTGTTTTTCCTGTTGTTGCTATTAAAAATTGAATATAAAATGCAGCCAGCCAAAATTACCATATTGGTTTTCTACGATGGTTCATAGGCTACTGTTTCAAGGCCTCTGAACACTATTCTGCCCTCCATACCGGGCCTTTTGATTTCACTATGTCCCTCTGGTCAGCTAACTTGATGAAGGGAGGTAGTTTTACAGTGAAATTTGAAATGGAGGGAGGGGGGGGGGAAAAAAGAGGAGAATGATGGCATTGAGCAATTAAAAGACAAACCCTGTGTTATTGCAGTCCCAATCAAATAATTATAAAACTTGCTTTTGTCTGTAATATTCTCTTTTCATTGGTTTTGTGTTTCTATATATATGCCCACAGGTAAGGACTTTTGTGCACCTTTTTTAAAAATGCAAAAAAAATTTAAAAATTAAATATCTGAATGATATTACTTTCTACTGAAAAATTTACAGCCCTTTAGCATAGACCCCATTGACAGTTTGCTCATGAGTTATTTCTGACATGAGATGCACTCCTGTTATACTTCTTACTTGGATCCTGACCAGTACCCTTGTCTTTCCTTCACAGGCCTTGCACAATGCTTTGAAGAGGGAAACATCCAACCAAACCACCGTGACCGAGTTCCTCCTCCTGAGGTTCTCTGACATCCAGGAGCTGCAGATGTTACACTTCACCACGTTTCTGACAGCATACCTGGCAGCTCTGATGGGGAATCTCCTCGTTATCACAGTTGTAACTCTTAACCACAAGCTTCATTCCCCCACGTTCTTTTTCTTGATTAATTCGTCTCTCCTGGACCTTGGCTCCATCTCAGTGACAGTGCCAAAATCCATGTCTAATTCTGTATTAAATACCAACTCAGTTACCTAGTCTGGATGTGTTGCCCAAGTGTTTCGTCTCATAGCCTTCATGGGAGCAAATTTATCCCTTTTCACAGTTATGGCATATGACCGGTACATTGCCATCTGCAAGCCACTGCATTATGAGATAATAATGAACAAGAGAGCTTGCATCCAGATGGCTGCCTGTGCTTGGGCTGCTGGTGTCATCTACTATGCACTGCACATGGGGAACACCTTTACCATACCCTTCTGCCACTCAAATATCATCAACCAGTTCTTTTGTGAAGTGCCCCAGCTACTCAAGCTCTCCAGGTCTGACACATGCCACAGAGAGCTGGCAGTTCTTGCCTTCAGTGTTTTTAGGTTTGGATGTTTTGCTTTCATCGTTGTGTCGTATGTTCAGATCTTCACTGTGGTATGAGAATTCCCTCTGAGCAGGGCAGCCAGAAAGCTTTCTCCACCTGCATTCCTCATCTGATTGTGGTCTCCCTGTTTAGCTCCACTTGCACCTTCACCTACGTGAAACCCACCTCCACCTTCCCATCCTCTCTAGATCTTCTGACAGCTGTTCTGTATTCTGCGGTTCCTCCAATGGTAAATCCATTCATCAATAGCATGAGGAACAAGAAGATCAAATGTGCTCTGAGAAAACTGCTTCAAAAGGTAGATTCTCTCCAAGAACAGGATGTCCCTTTTTACTTTGTGTGTTTGGTGTACTACTTTGTTTCTTTAGATCTATGAAGAAATCATGAAATTAAGTTGTCATAATGTCGTGTGCATTCTGCTCATGAAACATGACAGTTCTCAGCTACTTTCAGCAGTGCTATAAAAAGTCTGTGTTATTCAGCTGGAGTCATTTTGTGTTAACATTGTTGAAGTGCAAGCGAAAGAGTCTGGTGTTCCTTGTGCCACCTCAAATAAATCCCTTTAAGTCAAAGATGATGATGACTTGTGGGATGTGGTTTTCTAAATGGTATGATGAATGATTTGGATGCCTGAATACAGCGCTGCAAGAGAAAATTTGCAGCTGACACAGTCTGGGAAGGCTTGCAAATACCCTGGAGGACAAGAGTGCAATACAAATGGTTTTAACAGATCAGATAACTGGGTGAGAGGTAACAGGCTGAAAGTCAATATGGATACATTTAAGATGCTATATCCAGGAAAAAGCAATGAAAAACACAAATACAGAATGGGAGATAAGTGCCAGGGAGCCAGCACTTATGTGAAGGATCCACGAGTTTTTAGGGATCACAGAATCAACCTAAATTGGCAGTTTGGTGCAATTGTAAAGAAAGCAAGTGCAATTTTTGAGCTGTATTAAGAGGTGTAAGACACTTGAGGTGACAGTGACTTCACTTTTTAAGAAGGAAAGGACGTAGCTGGAATGGGTATCCAGGTAGGTGAGAAATGTAATAATAAAGTCTTTGAAAGGTAGAGCGTATAAGAGAAGTTTGACAGAACCGGGCAAAGTTATTTAGGGCCAGATAATACTTAGGGGTATTTTCAATGCTGATTTTATGATAGTCTTCAGAATTATTGTTTCTGCAATAGACTCACAGGTCTAATATGAATATAGCATGAGTAAGGACTGAAGGTTAAGTATGCGCCTAACAGTTGTTTAACCTACATTTAATCTGACCAGGTTAGGTAAAAATTCTAATATTATAAAAGCCTTAGTCTTTCTGTCCATCAGGCTTTATTTGCACTCTGACTGGCAGTGCATAGTCCCAAAGCATGAATTTCCATGGAACAACATGCCTTTGACCTGGGTGAGGAACCTTCAATAGACTCCACAGAATCCTGTGCAAGGACATTGGAAGCCAGGGCTTGGAGGTGAAAGAGCGAGAATGAGAACTAGATTTGGTAGAGGTACTCTAGATTTCTACCTTTGTGAATGACCTCAGGTTTCATAAAAGGATGGCATGGATATATCTGGTTATCATGGAGACAATTATGCTACGAGTTGATTATATCAGTAAAGACAGAGCATACTACAAAAGTCATGACAAAAATGGGAACATCCATGGGTGGATGCAATATTTCCTAAAGTGGTGTGCAGCATACCACCCTTCAGACAATGGGGGGGATAGGATGAGGCATGGATGTAGCCCCTGCATGCAGATCTGGGGGCATATGCCTCCCCTGCCCTCCCAGGCTGCATGCCTCACTTCCCCACGCCCCCCAGATTACCCACTCATGGCTTTGTCCCCTCCCCGGCCAGGCTGTACAGGGCTTGACCCTCCCTCACCGCCACTGAGGGGTGTTTATGGAAGCCTCGGTGATGAGGAAGGGAGTGGGGTTAGGGCTTGGGCCACAAACTGCATGGCCCTCACAACACTCCTTCCCTCCCCCCTGATGATATACATAACTAGATTGATTATTGGATCCAGCATGGAATAGAGCATAGCTTTTATGAGATCAAGAGCTGATGGGAAGCTGGAGAAGGCTTAATGCCGCCCTTGCTCAGATGGGCACTGTGTTGAAGATCTAAATGTATGATACAATTAGGAAAACGAAATGGGTCTAAAGTTATGCAAACACCAACAACAATTATTTCAAGCTCTGTAAGGTACAAGTTGATGCAAGTGAGCTTGATTAGCTGAGGGATTTCACAGAAGAACTGGTTGATGATATTAGCTTCTTGGAAAGATACACTAAAGGTGTTACCACTGTGCATGGCACAATATAGAAAACCACAAATCCATGCACTGGCTGCCATTTAGATGCAAGCTCTCCTGTTCAAGATTGTCTCATAGTGCAGTGTTTTGTAGATGACAGTGCATCGATCATGTGCTGTGCTGGTGAGGAAAGGGAAGTCAGTTTCAAGGAAGAACAAGAAGAAAAGGACTTGGACGACACATCCAGCACAGAAGATGGACCTGGTGTTCAGCAGAGAATTGGCTAAAGATATCGAGATGGTGACAGAGACAGTTCCAAGTTCTGGGATAGAAAGATTCATCAGGAAGAAGTGCATGGGGCTGTGGAGATGGTGGTCAAGAATTATAACTGTGATATCAAGGAGATTCCCAATCAGAGATGTCATCAGAAAGTGACAGTTTCCACATTGGGAAGACAAAACAACTTTTTTCTTGAAGGTTGCAAGGAGGGCTACTGGGATATCTGTGTAACGCTACGCAATGGACACATCAATATAATAGAGCAGGGGATCACTAACATTTTCCAGTTTTAGGCGAGATTAACCCAGCTCAGGGGAAGACTAGGCTAATACCAAAACCAGGTGACTACTACCACTTTTCCTCAGTGCTGCTTCTTTTTGCTGCCCAGCTACAGTACAGCACAGCACAGCACAGGGTCAGAGAAGGCCCCTGCTAGCAAATGACCTTCCTCCACAGGGTGGATACAAAGGTGTCATGGGCTCTAGATTGTCAACTGCTGTGATGAAGTCCAGACAAAACTGATAAGGTCAAAATGAAATGTTTTGGGACTGCTTGGTTCATAAAAAAAAAAACAAAAACAAAAGAAGTCCCAAACTGGGGATTGAGAAAGGCTGATATTTTAACATTTTTCTCATGATGGGATCATAGTTTCTGGCCATGGGAACATCCATGAAGACAGAGAATTCCAAACACCATAAATCTTCTAGCTGCTGGACTCCAACCAACCCCTGTCCCAAGTGGGAGCTGCCAGTACAGTAAGTTAGCATGGAGGCTGAAGGACAGAGACACATTGTCAGATCAGGCTCTGGCATCTGTCAGGTTTGAATCAAGAGAAATCAGGTCCATGAATGAGTATGTGATCTCTTGATGCTCTTTGTGGAGCCTGCCTGGCATGGGCTGTACAACAGATCCATGCACTGGCTGCCATTTAGATGCAAGCTCTCCTGTTCAAGATTGTCTCATAGTGCAGTGTTTTGCAGATGACAGTGCATCAATCATATGCCACGATGGTGAGTGTGACAGGGGGGCCTCCTCGGGAGCGATCTCCATGGCCCGCCCCCTGTCTCTGTGGGCAACCGCCTGCCTATCTCACCCGCCACGCCTTTGATGATAATTGGTTCAATTAAGATGTCAATTAAGCGGGAGGCTGCCCATCTAGTGTCCCGATGCCAGGGGGTGCTCTCTGTGGCTCCTACCTCCCCAATACCGCAGCCCAAGCCTCGCAGATGGCATCTAGGTGTTCATCCCTTCCAGCCCCCATGCCGGGCCCCAGAATCTTCCAAACAGGACCCCTCTATGATCCTCTCCTATCAGGCGGCCTCTCCACCTTCATCCAGGCTACCTAGCCCCCCCCGAAGCCATTTTCCCCTCTCAGGTGTGGTCCACCAAGGACCTTCGGCGAACTGGCCCTGGCCCACCTCCAGGCCAGTCGGGACCCCAGGCCCCCGGCTCTTGGGCATCCCTCGTGGTGGGCCCCTGGCCCTTTTGACTCTCCTAGTCCTGGCCACCTCCTTCAGGCTGGGCCTCTAGCCCCTCACTCTTCCTCCGGGCCTCACCATACCACTACTCCCTTTCTCCTAGGGGCAACCGCAGCACCACGCCCTGTACTCCATACGCTCTCTCGGGGTTCACCCTCTGGGCCCCTCCAAACATAGGGTTACCCACCCGGTGGTGGGAGCTAGGGGTTAAGGCGCCCCAACCCGCCTTCACCAGGGTGATCACTGGCCTGGCATTTCCTGGGGGCTCCCGCACCACTGAGAGCCCCACCAGACCACCCACTCCCAGCAGGGTGCAGTTTCAGGTCATGCCCAGGACCAGTAGCCTCCTTACCAACCCCTTGCAGCTCCCCCTTACCTCCAGGGTGTTCCCAGCAGCCCTCCAGCCAGGCAATGTTGCTGTCTGGCCTCCTACAGCCGAGGCTGCCAGCTCCAGGCCCTTAAAGTGGCAGACACACACAGTGCTCTGCCACACACCTCCCCCCTTAAATCATCGCCGCTCCCTCACACTGGGGCTCCTCATCACCACCCCCTCACGCTGGGGCTCCCCATGTTCTCGAGCCTCCGGTCTTTTAGGCCTCACGCACTGCTAGCCTCTCTTAACTGGGCTCACCATCCTGCTATCCCCTTTCCCGAAGCTATCTTCCCCTCTCGGGTGTGGTTCCCCCGGAACCTTCGGCCTCTTGCCCTGGCCCACCTCAAGGCCAGTCGGGACCCCAGGCCCCCGGCTCTTGGGCGTCCCTCACGGTGGGCCCCTGACCCTTTTGACCCTCGTGGTCCTGGCCCCAGCTTGGGCCAGTTGAGGGTACTCTCCCCTTCGGGCTGACCACCGCAGGACCCTGCCCCCTCAAGGCCTATTGCTGTGCTGGCCTTCTACCGGGCTCAATGTACGGCCCCTCTCAGGCTCCTCGTCGCTGGCCCCCTCAATAGGGCTCTCGTTGCTGCCCCCCCCCCCAGCCCAGGGGCCCTCCCCACACCGCCCCCCCCC
>NW_005843483.1:79612-80168 GCF_000455745.1 Alligator sinensis
CACTGGGGCCGGGGTCTATCCCCCCCGTACGCAACCCACTAGTTGCAAGTGGCAGGCACACACAGTGCACTGCCACACACCTCCCCCCTTAATGGGGCTCGGGGCCTATGTACCCCACCCGTGCATGGCCATCGGATCGTTGTTTCCTGGGCAGTTTTTACTGTGCACACATTTAGTCCTTGCTTTAGCAAGAACTAAATGAATGTGCAGTACCACCTTTGTTCACCTTCGGGCCCTGGAGGAGCAGGTGAGGGAACTCCAGGAGGTGGTGACCAGGCTGAGGGGGATCAGGGAGGATGAGGCTGTGATTGATGGGTACTTCCATTCCTTACTTCTCTAGATACCTACGGGTGAAACCCCACGAGAGGAATCTGCAGCAGGGGAGTGGACGACTGTCACCTCTGGACCCGGGCAACAGGACCTGTTGTCTGCTTCCCCAGTGCATCTGGGGAACAGGTACAGGGCCCTGGCAGCCTAGGCAGAGGAGACAGAGGAGGAACATTCTCCAATAGAGGAGGCAGCAGAGGAACGTTCTCCAGTAGAGAAGGATACACTG
>NW_005843483.1:85554-94629 GCF_000455745.1 Alligator sinensis
TCATAGGGTCACTTCCAAACTTTGGCCAATTTTTCAAAATGCATCCTAAGGGACTGCAGGGTGGAATCTTAGACTGGTTACTTCCCATTATCCAACTACCGGACGGCGACCGCCGCTCAGCCTCAGAACCAAACTGATTAAAGGGAGTTCACGGGGCTGCCACCCGATCTCACTCGCCTAGGGCGTCTACACGGTCGGAACTTTCAAAGCCGTCTCTTTCCCAACCTGCCCAAAATATGGAAAGAAGTACTCACCAGTCCGTTGAAACCTCCCTCGCCCCACCTGATTAAGTTGGTCCTTCGAGCGTTGCGCCGTTGTGCCCCTCCCCGACTCCGTCAGGCAACCAGGAGACGGTCAGACCTCCGACGAATAAGGTCGGTGGCGCCTGGCCCTCGCGCCGTCCACAGTTGTTGCCGGAGCCGAAGAGGTGGACCGGGCAAGGCAGTCAGCTAGGGTCCCTTCGTGGTCGCCAGAAATTGTTGTCCCCAAAGGACAGAGAGTTCGTGCCCGGTGCGCTTGTGCCAATAAACACACAGGGGTGAAGGATCCAACTTAACCTTTATTTCCTGCGCAGAAAATGGTGCTTGGCAATCGTTCGCAAAGCAAGCACCCCCACCCCAGTGGGCGTCTGCCTTATATAGCTACGTAACAGGTTAAACCTGCTGATGTGATGACATGTATAGCAAGCCCAGCAAGTAACCCCCCTTCCAGCTCCGGAACTTTGTTGATACAGTTTTCCTTCTAGCGAGGCCAGCAATCAGCAACTACGCAACAAGCAATCTCCCCCAGCCTAAACAATCTACTGTATGCCCTTGGTTAGATAAAATACTTTTTTCAGAACAACGAAGCTGTTCCTGAAGTAGAAAATGCATAGTAAGAGTTCAAGGGATCTCTGCTGGACATGGCTTCCAGCCCTACCTCTGTCCCTAGGGGTTTAGCCAGGTGCCCCTGAAACAAGGGGTGCTTATCACTGGCAGCCTAGGCGAAGGAGACAGAGGAGGAACATTCTCCAATAGAGTAGGCAGCGGAGGAACGTTCTCCAGTAGAGAAGGATACAGTGGAGGTGATTCCTGCAACCACCGCCAGGTAGACTGGGGGACCACTGGCCAGGCAGAAGAAACGCCGAGTTATTGTGGTGGGCGACTCAATCCTGAGGGGCACGGAAGGGCCGATCTGCCAACCAGATCTCATGATGTGAGAGGTCTCCTGCATGCCTGGAGCTAAGATTAGGGACATCACTGCAAGGGTTCCTAAACTCATCAAGCCCTCCGACTACTACCCCATGGTTCTTGTCCATGTGGGCACTAATGACGTGACTCGGAGGAGTCCTGACCGCATTATGAAGGACTTCCATGAGATGGGGGGTCGGGCTCAGGAAGTCAGGGGCACAGATGCTATTCTCCTCTATCCTTCCAGTTGGCAGCAGCCGAAAGCGCCAGGATGCCTGCATCAGGGAAATCAACCGGCAGCTCCAGAGATGGTCTTCAGGAGGGATTCAGATTCTGCAACCACGACCAGCACTTCCAGGGAGAAGGCTTCCTAGGATGGGACAATTTTCATCTCTCTCCTAGAGGTAAGCATCTGTTCTCCCGCAAGGTTGGCTGATCTCCTCCGAAGAGCTTTAAAGTAGGTTTGACGGGGGATGGGGAACTGGTGGTTGATGAGAACCCAGGGTTGGAAAGCCACAAACAAGGCACTGGACCTAACCAGGTAAGCACTAAGGGGAATACACGCCATCAAGGCAAAGGGACACCAACAGCATCCACTGGGGGAACTAAAATGTCTTTACACAAATGCCAGGAGTATGGGGAACAAGCACAAGGAACTCGTGCTCCTGCTTGCCAGCACACAGTATGACCTAGTCGGCTTAACTGAAACATGGTAGGATTCTACAAATGACTGGGTGGTAGGCATCGAGGACTACAGGTTGTATAGACGAGACAGAGGGGGGAAAAAGGCGGGGGTGTAGCTCTCTATGTTAAGGAGCAGTACACATCTACCGTCATCAAGGCAGGAGTGGAGGAGGGGAATACTGAGGCATTGTGGGTCAGGATCCAGGGGGGGCCAGGGGAAAAGGATTTGGTAGTGGGGGTCTACTACAGACCTCCTCACCAGGATGATAAGCTAGATGACGTATTCTCCAAGCACCTTTCAGATGCCATACAGGCGAGGGAGGCAGTGGTCATAGGGGAACTAAATTACCCGGACATCTTCTGGGAGGAACAGGCGGCCAAAACAAGCCACTCAAGGAAGGTCTCCCCACACTGTTGGAAAGGTCCTTCAAAGGAAGTTGAGCATCCTGATGAAAGGTCCAGGAAGGCCAAATTGCAACCAATTTGTTGTTACCTATTGTTTGGCCACTTACGGGGGACTTTAGAGTCCCGGAGATCTAAGACGTCACAAAATCAGTGGGACGTGTTTTTTTATTAGTGTGATGAGATGTCCAACAGGCAGACAGAATCTCAAACTAGAAGTCTAAAAGGTTCTCAGGAAAAATTGAAACAGCAGTTAAAAGCTGTTCGGGAGAAATTGGCTGCTCCCCCAAATTATACGCCGGCCACTGCTCCGTTGTATCCATCTTTGCCCGGGGCGCCCCCACCAGAACCAGCAGAAGACATCCTTGATTTCTGTTTAAATCCTGCTCTTTTGGGACTCCCACATCAGCAACAACCGGTTCAACATCAGGCTGCAGCCCAGGCTGGTGACTCATCAACTGAGACTCTATTACCCACAGAGTCTGTTAGTCCAGACTCAACTACCGCTCCTGCTGCTCCAACACTCAAAAAGAGGAATTGGGGCCTGGAGAGATCCCCTATTAATCTTAGATCTAGTAGTGCACAGGTTTATCCATTAAGACAAATGCCAGGCATTGGCACGAATGGAACAAACATAATAACTGTGCATGCACCCTGGACGCCAGGTGATCTTTACAATCTAAACCAGAAATTCTCTAAAATCAGGGAGGATCCAGAAAAATTTCAAGAAGAATTACACACTGTTATAATCTGTTATAATCCGACATGGGTGAAGATAGACCAACTTTTATAAGCCATTTTGCCCAAAGAAACTAAAAAACGCCTCTACACTTCCTGTTCATGGCCAACCGTAGACCCAGGAACTAGTCAAAACTTTATTGACAAAAGAAAAGCTTTAGTTCAGGCAATTTTTACAATCTGCCTGAAGAGGGCAGACTGGACCAAGATAAATACTTGTAAGCAAAATAAAAATGAACACCCTAGTGACTATTTAGAATGCCTCAAACAGGCATTTGAACGATATTCAGGAATGAATAATCCAATTGAAAATGCTAAGCAAGCTATCGTAGCTGCATTTATTCAAGGACTTAACCCTAAGATTGCTAAAAAAAATTCAAACAGTAATTATCGAGTGAGAAACTAAAGATTTAACTGAAGTCCTTGCTGCAGCTAACCATTTTTATAACAAATTGGAAAGGTCCAAAGACAATGCCGAGTTCAAGTTAATGGCCTTACAGATTTCTTAGTTGCAAGGTCCAGGCAGAGGAAGAGGACGGGGACGTGGCCAAGGAAGGGGAGTCCCGGGTGGATATGGGAGAGGCTACGGAAACCAATGTCACTATTGTAAGCAAGAAGGACATTGGAAATCTGAATGTCCCAACCACGCCGGCCAAGGACCCAGACCCCAGCCCCCAGCTCCTCTGCCTGTCAATTTTCCCAGTGTTGAATAGGACAGCCTGAGGGACAGTGACATTATTGCTCCTTTGCTTGCTACTGACCAATCTGGTCCATTTGTTGAATGCCTTATTTCTGGTAAACCTGTCTCCTCTCTTGTTGACACCGGAGCTTCCCGCTCCATGCTAAAGGCTGCTGAATTTCCTTTCCTACCTCATTCCTACTTGCAAGAGGAACTGTTGGCATGGGTACCTCCACAGCTGTGGTCCAACCATGCGAATGAAGTGGGGCACATGCTGAGTGCTGAACCAGTGCATATTACTTTAAATCCTGCCAAGCCGCTTCCTACTCTGTCTCAAAGGAAGCTGAGGAGGGAATTAAGCCTGTCATTTCTTCACTCCTTGAGCAAGAGATTATTGTCCCAACACGCTCCCCTTGCAACACACCTATCCTACCTGTTAAGAAACCTGGTAAAGATAGGTATCATTTTGTACAAGACCTCCGAGCTGTAAATGCTGTTGTTTTACCTGCTTTTCCCGTGGTCCCTAAACCTGCTACTATTCTTTCCTGTATCCCTTCTGATGCTACCTATTTTACAGTAGTACACCTTTGTTCTGCTTTTTTTCTCTATCGCTGTTCATGAGGATATCCAGTATCTATTTGCATTTACTTATTGAGGACTCCAATATACCTGGACAAGACTCCCTCAGGGATGTACAAAATCTCCCACTGTTTTCCCAGATCCTAAAGAAGGATTTAGATTCTATCACGTTCAAAGGGGGGTCCACCCTTGTTCAGTATGTTGATGATCTCTTGTTAGCCTCACCCACTTTGGAGGCTTGTAAGCAATATATTTTGATACTCCTTATGGCCTTAGTACAGAAGGGCCACAAGGCCTCAAAATCTAAATTACAGCTCTGTAAGCCTAAGGTACACTATTTGGGGGATGATATTTCAGCAGGGATGAGGGGATTCCTAGGTGCAACGGGGTATTATAGACAGTGGATCCTGGGTTATGCTGCTTTCACAAAACCCTTGCAAGCATTTACCCGTGATACCACTCCAGAACCCCTACCTTGGACTCCTGAAGCTGAGCAAGCATTTGTGGCCCTTAAACAAGCCCTCACTGTTGCTCCCGCTCTTGGACTCCCTAATTACAGGAAACCTTTTACTTTGTTTTGTCATGAATGGGAAGGAGTCACTTTAGGAGTACTCACTCAGCTGTATGGTGAGAAGCATCACCCAATTGTGTATTATAGTTCTGCCCTTGATCCCGTGGCTGCAGGATTTCCCCCTTGCCTCCGTTCAGTAGCTGCTGCCGCTTTATTGGTTGAAAAAGCTGATACTCTAGTTCTAGAACACTCTTTAACCGTTGCAGTTCCCCATGCTTTAATGGCTCTTCTTTTGAAGGGCAAGATTCAGCATATTTCCAATTCCTGTCTTACTAAATATGAGAAACTTTTACTGTCAGCTACAAATGTAACCTTAAATCGCTGTTCAATTCTGAATCCAGTGTCACTTCTGCCAATTGCCTCTGATGGTGAACCTCATGATTGCCTATCTGTCACAATTCAATTGTTAACCCCTCGAACTGACCTTAAGGACATTCCTATCCCAAACTCTGACCTTGTTCTGTTTGTAGATGGTTCCTGCCTTAGAAATGATGCAGGCAAATTAGAAATAACCAGGCTCTGCGAGGAACCTATTGGGTATGAGGGACTAAAGCCTACCATCAACTACCGCCAAATTGGTTTGGGTCCTGCTATCTTGCCCGGCTAACTCCGAACATCAGGATAACAAAGGTCTTGCCTCAAGGGCGTCACCAAAATAAAAGAGAGAGCCCCGATTTAGCAGACCAAAAACAAAATGCGGTAGCTACCCTTGAAGCTTATAAAAATCCTTTAACTTTGGGAAAATTAATAGGGTGTTCTGTAGCAGGAATAATTCCACTAGTTACCGGCCCAGCTATCTCCCGTTTGAGAAGATATACCCTGCAACTACAAGCAGTAGTTGAAATATTGGCCTTAGAAACTGAAACTGCTATAACCAGTCTGGGAAACGCTATAAAAACCATAGCCCAAAACCAAGATGAGTTACGACAAATGGTTATACAAAACCAATTGGCTCTTGATTATGTTTTAGCCTCCGAAGGTGGAGCCTGTGCAGTAATAGGGCAAGAAGGTTGCATGTATGTAAATAGTACTTTCCAGTTAGTAGAAGAGCAAGTAAATGATGCGCTAGCGCATGCTGCAAAAGGAGCTGAGGTTGCCTTCATTCCAAAAGATACTTCAGCTGACTGGTTCAGTTGGCTAGACCCTTGGGGACTATTCAAAGGCTTGCTTGAAAAAATAATGTCTGTTTTGTGCCTGATTTTAGTTTTAGGCTTAAGTATATGTATATCTATACTGTAGCAGGACACTAAGGTGCCTGCTACTGAGAGAACCAGGAAGACTCCTCAGGTGCTGGTTGCTGAGGCAACTAGAGGGAGCTAATGATCCGGACCTGTCTAGCCAGCTGACAAGAAGGGGCAGGGCCTGGCTCCTATATAAACCACAGGCAGGAAGCCATGAGGCAATTCCCTACCAGCAGCCAAGGCAGAAAGAGCTCCCTGAGCAAGGATGCGAGAACTGCATGTACTGCTCAAAGCAGGGTTAAGGAGGGCAGCTCTGGGATGTTTTAGTAACATGATTACAGTCGGGCGGCATTAAGTTCAGTTATGGCCTAGGGGCTTGTGTTTGCTTTGTTTATTTACACTGGTGGTTTGGGTGAGGCTATAAGGGGATGGAGGAGGCCTCATAGGAGACTCACGGTAGAGTGAGGACCCCAGCCCCAGTGAGGGCACAGAGTTCGGGGTGTATAGACCCCAGCTCCAGAGACGAGCCCTGTGAGAGGGCAGCACTGTGGAGAAGAGCCCCGGGAAAGGGGCAGCACTACAGAGAAGGCCACAGTGAGAGGGCAGCACTACAGAGAAGGCCCCAGTGAGAAGGGCGGCGTACGGAGGAGGCCCGAGAGACAGGGCGGCATAGACGTGAGAGAAGGGTGGCACTATTGAGAAGGCCCCCGGAGAGAAGGGTCCAGAAAGAGAGAGAGAGATGGACTGGAGAGCCCGAGTGCCATAGAGGGCGTGAAGACAGAGAGAGGGACAGAACAATTTCCATTACATCTGCGAGGCTTGGGGCGTGGTATTGGGGTGGTAGGAGCCACGCATAGCCCATAAGGCTTGGGTGCATGGGACACCCATGACAGGAGAACCGTGGCGAAGAGGACAGAAGGTAGCCTCCCTATAAAATATAGAAAATCAAAGACGTGGTGGGCGAGAATCAGAGGGTGCAAGAAGGCCACTTGGCACGGTGAAGTAGGCGGCAGGGGAGACACGGCAACCCTGACGTCCCTCCTGTTACATATACAACTAATTTTGTGTTGTGTCCGCATGAATGTCTGAAGAACTAAGCAGAGCATTTCTAGTATCTCAAAGGAAATTAAAATAATGGTGTTGCAAGGGTGTGAGCAGATTGAAAGTAGAAATGAACGGCTGCAGAATGAAATTGAAGGACTTATGAAATTGGAAGTTTAAGGCTACAATGACACTAATAGTCTCAAAAGGGGGGACTGTGGTATAAAAAAAAAGGAAAGACCTTAAACTTTGATCGAAAAAAAGTTGAAAGATAAAAAAAAAAGGTGTTGTGTAAAAGTGTGGGCTAGGAAAAGAGAAAGAAGGTCTGGCCTCGTGGTAATCAGTGGTTACTGAGACAGCAAGAAAAGAGTGTTTTGTAATAAAGAAATGAAAATAGTGTTTTTGTAACTGTTACCGCAGCTAGGTTTCTAAAAATGTCACTATATGTTCACATGAACTGTAGGTGGCTGTTAAAAAATATATAAGCCTTTTGCTTTAACATTTAGGCAGGGAGCCCCCTCCAAGTTACATGGTGAATCCATGTCACTTTGGGCACCTCCTACAGCTGTAGCTCTATCCAAATAAAGCTTCTGCTGACCTGACCCAAAAGTTTGCTTCATGTGTTTTCCATGACAGGGTCCACCTGTGTTTGTCACCGCTGGGTTCAAGGGAAGCTGGTGGTGTAAGAAAGGAGAGGGAGCTGGGACCCTGTATGTATATGACTCAGGGGAAAGTGGTAAAGGGGTGTCATATTCATGACAGTAGATACAGAACCAGGACCCTACTGATTGCTGAGGTAATATTTTGTCAATGTGATGCCTTGCAACGGAGCTTGTTTGTCTGAGTTATGGAATATATTAATTATATTTAAAGTATTTTGGGTTTTTTGCACCTTACAACCATAGAATTCATCATAAGCAATCGAGTGGGTAAGGTAACTAGTAGGGTGAAAGTGCTAGACTTTAGGAAAGCTGATTTCGATGAACTCAGGTGATTGGTCAAGGACGCACTGCAGAGTAGGAGTTTTGAAGAGATGGGAGCCCAGGAAGGGTGGCTGTGCCTTAAGGAAATGATCCTTCGGGCACAGAGGGAGATGATCCAAATGCAAGGAAAAAGAGGGAAAGGGGCCAGAAAGCTTCCCTGCATGACCAGAGAAATCCAGAGCAGCCAACAGGCTAAACGGGGAGCATATAAAAAGTGGAAACAGGGAGAGATTTCCAAAGCGGAGTATACCTCCTCTGCTCGTGCTTGTAGGGAGGAAGTTAGACGGGCCAAAGCTACCATGGAGCTGAGGATGGCAGCCCAAGTTAAGGATAACAAAAAAATGTTATTCAGCTATATAGGGAGTAAAAGGAAGGCCCAGGGTGGAATAGGACCCCTACTAAATGGGCAGAAGCAATTGGTGACGGACAGGGGGGACAAGGCTGAACTCCTCAACGAGTTCTTTGCCTCAGTGTTCCTAAGTGAGGAGCAAGACAAGTCTCTCACTGGGACGGTACAGAGGCAGCAGCAGGGCACCAGAATACAGTGCGTAGACCCTGAGATGGTGCAGAGTCACTTGGAGGAACTGGATGCGTTTAAGTGGGCAGGCCCGGATGAGCTCCATCCGAGGGTACTGAAGACACTGGCTGATGTCATTGCACAGCCACTGGCAAGAATATTTAAGAACTCCTGGCACACACGCCAGGTCCCCGAGGGCGGCCAATGTGGTCCCCATTTTCAAGGAGGGGAGGAAGGAGGACCTGGGCAACTATAGGCCGGTCAGTCTCACCTCCATCCTTGGCAAAGTCTTTGAAAAAATGATCAAGGCTCACATTTGTGAAAGCCCGGCAGGAAAAAATATGCTGAAGGGAAACCATCAAGGGTTCATAGCAGGTAGATCATGCCTGACTAATATGGTCTCTTTTTATGACCAGGTTACAAAAAGCCTGGACGCGGGAATAGGGGTTGACGTCATATACTTAGACTACAGGAAGGCCTTCGATACGGTATCCCACCCCATACTGGTGAACAAGTTAAGAGGCTGTGACT